>NC_056725.1:916669426-916701926 GCF_019279795.1 Protopterus annectens | reverse complement strand
TGATAGTAAACCGTTTACGTGTATATAATTATCATCATCATCATCAGTTCCTCTTTTTTCAACAAGAGTTTGGGGTGTTGCATCAACTGTCACCCTCTTTATCAATTCTGTCACCATCTTTATCAATTCAGTGCACTTGTCCTACCTTCTCTGATGGTGATACTTAACTGTCACAGGTTTTCTCTCATGCAAGCCTTCTGTCTCTTTGATAGATATCCTCATTTCCTCTTACATTCTTCCTGTCTCCCCCAAATTGTCTTCACCAAATTGACTTCTGCTTTTCTGCTCATTTGCACAACCCCCAAAACCTGCTTCCTTAGACATTCTATGCAATTGCAGCTACCTTTGCTTCTGCACAGTTGTCCTCATGTCTTCAGCTATTCCATAATAATACACTGTCACCCATTTCAGGCACTTCATTTCCTTCATCAACTGCTCTACCTTCACTGCCTAGGTTTCTGTACCATGCAATAAAACTGGCTGCACCACTATTTTATCCAGCTTAGTTTTTAGCTTCTTCAGCATTCTTGTTTCACACACTACCCCTGGCACTCTGTGTGATCCCTCCTATTTTAGTTTCCCTTCTATCTCAATTTAAAGCATCATTGGATCCCCCCATTTGCTACTATGACAACTGTCTTGTCTGTACTCAGTCTCATCCCATGTGCCTTCAGTTTTGTATTCCATTCCTCTTTATTTTGCTAAAGTTCTTGGTCAGAGTCTGATCGCAATGCTGCATCATCTGTATACAGCAGCATTGTTAATCTGCACCAACTGACCTGTTTGCTAAATTTGCTAATGCACCCCATTACTAGTATGGACAGCAATTAACTCAGAGCTGAACCCTGATGCACACCCATTCCCATTTGGATTCCCTCTCTGAGCCTGAACAGTGCTCATATTTTTGCCACTGTGCCTTGTACATAACCTGGGACTTTAAACCATTGCAGGATTACTAAAATCTATTTTTTTGTGATGTTGTTATCTGCTTTTTTCCAAGTCTATGAATGCCTAGTTGGACTCTTTCCTCATCTCTAACTTCTTCTCAGCTATCTGTCTTACTGCAAACATCAGGTCAGTTGTGATGCATCCTGATTTCAATCTGAACTGTTTATCTCCACCATATGACTTTCATAGTTTTATTTTATATATAATCTTAATAACTGTAATATTAACTTCCTTTGATGACTATCAAAAGACATAATGTCATCTTTACTGATTCCTTTATATTATCAAAACCTTTAATTCTTATGAATTTAAATGAATCTATTGTATTGAATAACAAAAATAAATATCTTTGGACAATTCTAGCAGTAGCCAAAAAATGTATTACAAGAAGATGGAAGTCATCCTTCATTCCAACCTTACAAGACTTCATGACTCTTTTGGTTGAAGTAGCGTCAAAGGAAATAAAAGTTAAATAATCAAGAATATACCCAAGAAAATGGACTAACAACCCTTGGACCAAAGTTCTATCTCTTATTCAGTTATTGAATTCAGATATGTCTTCATCTAATTAGTCATATTGAAAGTATGAATGAATGAATACTGTACCCTACTTTACAGTTTATATTACTTGTTCCCTTTATTTTCCTTCTTTTTTATTTTTTTTTCCTTATACACTGCTTGAGGCCTTTGTAAAATTTGTACATAGTATTATCATAATTTGTTGTTCAAACGATTGTTATTGAAAAATCAATAAAAAAAAAAGACAAAGTAATTCCTCACTAACTGCTCTTGTGCAACATATCAGAGAACCTCACAGAACTTCTATGTCTAATTTCAGAAACTGGAAATTTATCTTATTCAATGTATTTATTACAAATACTCCAAAAATATCTCTACTAAAACAACTAGCCTCCTTCCTTAATTCGCAGTAAACCACTACATTTGAGATATTTAACCCAGCTAAATTCCATTCACAATCAATTTTCTACTTTAGACCAAAACCAGTAGAACTAGAAGTTCCTATCAATCACACCTGGCCTAAGTTAACTGGATCCAGTAATTATCATCTATCATTAGTTGAGTGGTTTGCAATCTCATTTCTCAACCTATTCACATGGGCAGTTAAAGATGTCTAAATTTAATCACCTCCCACAAGTAATGCCTCCATCATTCCAGCACAGTTCACACTCCCTTCAGAGGCACCCATTATAACTTGCCATTTTACTTTTAGCTTATTAAAACCAAAGACATAGAAATGCTTCATGAACAAGACCCCCCCCCCCATATTCCTTCCCCATTCAGGTGAACCTCTACATTGCATTATTGAAGCACCCTGCATAATATGCAAAAGTCCTGTCTGCAACACATCTACTACCTCTGTGTCTCCCAAAACTTTATCTCAGCCATTTGGAAATCAGTCATAGTTACACTGTTTAAAAACTCACAAACCCAATCCAGCTGCAGACTTCTTGCTAATATGCCTTAAACCCACATTAGAAAATTACTACAAATGCCTCTAACTGGCATGATAGTTAAGGGTTTTACCTCACAAATACAAGGTACATAGTTTGACTATGACCCCTGGTCATTGGCTTGTAATAGCCTGCAGACTAATAGCCTAGTTTTTCTTTTGAACCTATGAATACAACCTGATACCCTTGAAGAAACATGGTTTCTTGACTGGTTGAAGCACAGATACTGCCCTCAGATGTCTGACATATGATATCCTTCTTAGTGTGAGCAACATCACTCTTACAACAGCACTACATATGCATGTATTATATATCTATATATATTTAGATAGATAGGCAAATATATATATATATATATATATATATATATATATTGCTATATAAATATAGACATAGATCATACCTCCCAACCTCTTAAAGCAAGAAATCTGGACAAAGCCATAAATAAAAGCAGGACAAAGGCCCAAAAATAGGGACAATTTTTACATTTTGCTCTTACAAACTTAGAAAGTTGATAGAATTACAGATTTTGCATTAGCATGAATTTTCTGAAAGGCATGAAGTCTGAAACTCATACGTCTGTCATTATTTCCTGACTTAAATCTTCAATGATTGGCTAGAAAATAACAACTTTATGAAAAATGGGCCAAGAATATGAGGCAAAACTCTGGACATTCTGTGAAAATCTGTACAGTTGAGAGATATGATATAGATATAGATATACACATATACAGATATAGATATAGATATAAACAAATAGATATATAAAACCAAAATCATTGACTTGGCAGAAGACTGCATGCTATGTAATCACTTGAATGCAGTAGGTAGGTTCTATAATAGCCTGTAAGATAAGACACGTTTAAAGTCAGTAGTGGGTCCTCCTTCTCTACAGTCACCTATAAATAATGGTGTGCCTCAAGGCTCAGTTCTAAGCCTTATTAACTTCTCTTTTATTTATGAACAAACTTCCCTTGACCACCCCCTCTGCCTATTTTAATATATGTTGACATGGTGACCCTGCACAGATCCTCGTTCCCAGAAATAAAATCTCAGCTGCACTGTAAATTACACCTTCTAGTGAATGACTTCAAAATAAGAAATCAGTTTTGACCATGTCAAAATCTAAAGCCATGGTCTTCAGGACCTCAAAAAATAATCCACTGTTTCCTCTTTCTGGTGCATAAAATAGTATATAAGTAACGACCTGATGTTGTAAATTGTTATTTTATACTTGATATATGGTTCAGTTCAAAGCATCGGAACAAACTTGCCCATTACTACTCTTAAGCTTAACCGTCACTGATAATGCTCCTCTCCCATTTACCTCAGATCTTGTTTGCTGCTTTTCGCATCAGACATGGTTCTCCTTTACTCTCAAGCTAAGTGACAATTTTTGTATTTTGAACATTACTTCTGCTTTTTATTACAGTCATTTCTGTACTACAACTAATCATCTACCTGCTCTTGTTTTCCATTCACAGTATTTTATATCTTCTTCACATTCATGTAATCTTGACTATCAGTGTTGATAGCACTTTCTTTGAACCTTTTTTACTATTTAAAAAAAAAGTTTTAAGACTTAGTTGTTCTTGTTGTTGCATGAGGCTTCTTTTGTGTGTGTGTGTGTGTGTGTGTGTGTGTGTGTGTGTGTGTGTGTGTGTGTGTGTGTGTGTGTGTGTGTGTGTGTGTGTGTGTGTGCATGTGTGCATGTGTGTGTACCTGCTTTGTACCAGGTTTTAATCGTACATATGACCGATAAGCCCCTTCTGGCTTTTAGAGATGCCAGAAATGTGGACAGAAAATTCCTTTTTCTGATGCACATTTACTGTGTGTATACTATTTGGGGCCCATCCATCTCCAGGAGGACTGTTCCATCTGTCACTTGTTCAATCATAGGACTTTTGTGGATAGGAAACACAAGTTAATCCTTAAAGGGCTTCTACCATCTGCTTTCAGTGAAAACATATCTGGATTCCAGACATTGTAAAGCAAAACTGATGTCTCTTACCTCTTCATCTTCTTCTTCCAGAATTTCAGAAAAGACAAAAAAGAGGTGTTTATTGATGCCTACATCCCCAATCCCCACTGGCGCTGACTTTCATAAAGCCTAGGTCTTTGGTTCCTCCAGTTTCCACAGAACTGACAGACATTTTACCTCAGTCCTTGATTCCAAAGGACTCCACTAAGCCGAGTCGATTGGGTCTGAAACAGTTTATGACACCAGAGATTATAGTGCAGAAAACTGTTGATTCTTCAGCACAGAAGATATTGGTGGAGGAATCTCCCTTGGTGCCTACCACATCAGCCCCAAGCAAACAACCTGAGGATTTCTACTACAAGCTTTCTCAACCTAGAACATCCTACTCCCCTTCCTTTGATCCCTTTCCAGAAAGGTTGCTATGACCCTTACTGGGAAGGCCCAAATTGCCCTCCATTATTTCCCTCCAGTCCACTAAAAGCCTAACCGAGGATGACATGGAGAGACTGGTGAATAAGATTCTCCAGGTGAAAGGATTGACAGGGTACACTTCAGCCCCAGCCCCTACAGGTCTAGGATCTGAGTCTTCTTATACACTACCAACACTTCCTCCTCTGACTTCTACTGAAGCTTCAGACCCCTCGGCTCCAAGCCACCTGGCATAAACTATATCAGAAATGAAAATATCCTTATCTATGTAGCTCTTTGGTTCAGTCAGAACCAGAGACGTCTTGGAGCCATATCCGTCCTGTTAGCTCCAAGGTGCCAGAGTCAACCCCTATTTTGTCAGAGCCATCCACATGGCCTGGGGCCTTGGTATAGATTGGTTCAGCTCCAGCTCTGGTCTCAGGAGGTGTCTCCTTGGAAGAGAGAGTGACCACAGTTCTGAGGCACTGTGTCAGTTCCGGACTCCCTTCCCTTTTCAGGTGGGCCAGCTTTTGAGGCTACGGAGTGAGACTTGACTACAGCAGTCATTCAGTTGGCCTCTTCTACCTTGGAGCAGATATCCTTGCCTCCCTCCCATCTGGATATTCAGCTGGTGCCTCCACTTGGTCAGCAGGTGCCGAAACCACAGTATTCCCAAAAAGGAATTTCCTTTTCTTCTAATACCTCCCCAGATCATCCCACTGAGGAGGTCCTTAAGAAGAAAAAACTGCAAGAGGAAGCTCACTTGAGACTGCAGAGATTCCAAGTATGTCCATGTTTAGATGAGTGGCTCATCACCGCTCCAACCAGGCATCAGTTAATAGAAGCAAGAGATCATGTCCTTCAGACTTTTTCTTACTTAGGGATAAGTATAAATTTTGAAAAATCAGGACTGACTCCTAATCAAACCTTAGAGTTCATAGGAGTGATACTAAACACAAGTACTTCCATAGCCACTCTTCCCTCTACAAGATTAGAGAAAAGCAGAGTACAGGTCCAAAAGTAAACAACAGGAAAGTGATTGTGCATCTAGTTCTGCAAGATCTCGGGTCCATGGTAGCTGCTATAACTCTAGTTCTTTTGGCAAGATTCCACATCAGAATATTACAATGGCTGCTTGCACCTCAGTGGTCAATACTGAACTAACCCATGTCGGACTTAGTTTTGATCACGAATCATTAAAAAAGAGAAGTACCTTTGTGGGTGACCATGACCATGGACGTTGCTCAGATAGGGTGCAGAGTGCATTATCTGGCCAAGGCTGTACAGGGCACTTGGACCCCACATAGAGGCCAACTTGCATATGAATGTCCTGGAACTGAGAGCAATGCTGTTAGTATAGCAGGCCTTTCAAACTGCTCTTCCTTTAGAGACAATTGCGATTCAAACAGATGATATGTCAGTGGATTCATACATAAGTTAACAGGGATGAATCAAATCCTATCCCCTATGTTGAGAAGCAGAGTGTGGCAGTTGGTGATCCCTTCCAACCACTTTCTGATAGCAATGCACATTCTGAGGAGTTCCAATGTGACAGCAGACAAACTAACCAGGTGTATTCTCCTGCCTCACAAGTGGTCTCACAGTCCAAAGTTGATGGAAATGATTTTCCATCAGTGGGGCCAGCCTTGCAGTGGCCTATTTGGCTCTCCCCTAAACAACAAATGCAGCATCTACTTTGACCTGATCCCCCCCCCCCCAGTAGGGGTGGGGCAGTCACCAAGGGATGCTCTTCTACACACTTGGCTCTCTGGACTTCTTTATTTCTTTCCCCTGATTCTCCTGATCCCAAAATTTCTACAGACAGCCATCAGGCTAAAGAGAAAAGTGAGCCTCATTGCACACTATTGGCCTTGATAGACATGATTCCCCTTTCTTTGGCCTTATCTGGTTCCTCAACCTTGGATTCTGGATCCAGCTGCAGACCTACTATCACATCCAGAGGGATTAGTCCATCTGAATACTTCTGAACCTCAAGCTGACAGCTTGGTTCCTCCATTTCCATTAATAGCCAGACAACCTATGTCTCTTCCCTGGTCTGTCGTACTCTTCTAGTCTCTCATAAACCACCCACCAGTAAGCATTACACTAGTAAATGGAAAAGGTTTATATTTTGGGCTTGTGACAATAATATAGACCCTTTTTCAGCACCTATTAATAATATTCTAGAATTTTTAGTTTTTCTTTTCAATACAGGAGCTTCTTCTTCTACCATCAAAATTCAGCTGGCAGCTACTTCCAATTTTCATAATGGTTTTAAAGAATTTTCCCTGGTTTCTCATAAGCTCTGCAAAGCCTTTTTAAAAGGGACTGCCTTGCTAAGACCTCTTTTTAAAGATCCTACTCCACCTTGGGCTCTAAACTTGATGTTGCAAGCTATTGTTTAACCTCCCTTCAAGCCAGTGGCTGATTGTGATTTAAAGATTTTATCCTGGAAAACTACACTTTTAGTGGCTATAACATCTGCTAGGAGGATTTCAGAAATACAAGGCTTGTCTTGTAAGCTACCTTACTTGATTTTTCACAAAGACAGACCCCCAGATTCAGCAAGCCCTGCACGGTGTGCAGGACTAATGCAGGAGCTTCAGCAGGCAATATGTCTGCCATGCGATCCAGGAATAAGCTGTAGGGATGTGCACGAGCGCTCCTGCACTAGTCCGGCATGGACTCAGCTCCTGTATGCAAATTACCACATTTGCAGGTGAAATCCATGCAAATGAGGTGAATTTGCAATCCAGGAAGCTGGAAGCCGGCTGTGCAGGACTAGTGTAATCGGCAGAAATCTACTCGGTTAGTAACCGAGTAAATTTCTGCAAATTACAAAATGGAACCATGACAGCTCCAAATAAAGGGTGGATATTATGTAGTAAGCATGCCATTGGCCAAATATATGGCCACTGGCATGGAAAACAGTTGCAAAAGTAAAAGAATTAACTTTTATTTTATTTAGCCGATCTCGGCTGTTTAAGTGTAGGGCAGCGGCTCGCAAACGGGATCAGGCGAAAAAAAAAGAAAGAAAAACTAAAATAAGCATTCTAACCAAAATTGCTATTTTGCCATTATACTCAATGGCAGGCAGAAGACAACATGGCCAGTGAATAGTGGTTGCTAAGGGGGAGGCTCAGTGTGGGACCTGTAACTATGCATCAGCAGGCAATCCTATGCAAATAAGGGTAATGATACTGAATCCCAGATTTCCCCTTCATGCTAGTCAGCACCCAACAGTGTAAGAGCAGGAATAGCTTGGTGCAAGCCTAGGAGATAGCTGACATCATTGGGGGTGTGTCAGGCATACTGTAAATGGATTGGAGCCCTGTGACTCAGGTTTGCCTTTAGCTTAGCAGAGCTAAGCAAGTGGGGGGGTGTCTGAGGCTGCCTAGCACTCTTTACATTGCCTAAGCGAGTGTGTGCACAGCGAACCGGGTTTTAAAGGAAAACAAAAAAAGTAAACCAGGAAATGGCAGCTCTGTACACATTTGAGCACTGTGTTTGTGAGGCTTGGTCCCAGGCTTAAACCGGAAGTCAATGGGAAGGGAAAACAGCAGTAGGAAGATAATCAGGGAGAACTAGCATAGCTGGCAGGTAAAATGTATCAGAATCAGCCAATTACACAGGGAGCAAACCAGTCCAGCCCAGAACACTACTATAAACTATGTAAACACATTTCCCTCTGGTTTTTCCCACATACCTTACACCACCGGTGTATACAAGCAGGGAAATTTTAACAAACAAAAACAACATGATAGAGGCTGCAGCAGCACTCAGACATCAACATGTGGAAGAGGCTGAGGGTGATGAGGATGAGATTGCTGTCGACCAACCAACAGTGAGGAAACAGAGGAGGGTGTACAGACCCAGGGTAACCTACCAGGAGCTACATGAGCTGGATATATTGGAGCGCTATAGAGTGGACAGGGACCTCCTACAGCAAATTGCTGAGCTGTGCTGGCCACGCCTGACACACAGAAGTAACAGAGGGGGAACCCATCCCAGTGGATACCAAGGTATGTGTAGGCCTAGGAATACTAGCCACAGGTACCTCCCAAAGGCCAACTGGGGATATCATGGGGATCTCACAGGCATCAGCATCCGGGGTATTCCACTATTTCCTGGATGCCATGCCAGCACATGCCGGTGAGCACGTATATTTCCTCAACAACCGTGAGGTGTTGGTCAGCAATATGCATCTCTTCCACCAAATAGCAGAATATCCTGAGGTCATGGGTGCTATAGACTGTATGCACATACATATCAAAGCACCACCCAGTGAGCAGGGTAGGGTCTACATCAACCGCAAGGGCTTCCTTTCCATCAACTGCCAGGTTGTGTGTGATGCCCAGGGCATTATAATGAATGTGTGTGCTGGCTGCCCTGGAAACTATCACAAATCCACATCTGGCATCTGATGCAGCTGTTCCAGAGATTTGCCAGTGGGGACATCCCTTATGGTCACCTAGTGGGGGGTGCTGGTTATGCACTGGAGCCATGGCTAATGACACCCATCAGAAATGCACACACCCGAACAAGAACTCCATAATGAGGCACACACACAGACCAGAATTATAATAGAGTGTGTGTTTGGGATGCTCAAGTCATGGTTCCGGTGCCTGGACACATCCGGTGAGCCTTGCAGTACTCACCAGCTACATGTACTCAAATTGTCATCATATATGCCATGCTACATAATATGATCCTGTGGAAACAGCTGCAGCAGGAACAGCACTAGGCAGGGCCACACAGCCCCCCCACCAATGCCAAGGCCTGCACAGGCACAAAATGACTTGGAGGAGGAACAACCTGAGCCTGCCCCAGTAGGCAGATGGAGGCATGCCCAGTATGGCCTGGCCTTGGCAAAGAGGCAATGCATAGCACATACACTGACACAGTAGGGATGCAGGAATTGACACCTCTATCTCACTCACACATACAGTAAAGGGGATGCCAAACATGACACTACCTGTGCTCAACCATGTATAGTGAGTGTACTATGTGCATCCAACATAGGCAGCCCTCCAGCACCATCCTCAATACTGGCACATCCACAAGGTAAGGCATTCTCCCTACCAGTTGCTGAATGGAGTATTATGTGTTGTTACTTGTATCTATGGTATGGATGTGAGCATGCAAGGGAATCGGGTGGCTGAATGGGATGCCAGCAGATAGTAGACACCTACAGTGACAGCATGAGATCTGTAACAAATACTGGTGTCACAGTAGTAGCCAGTACTACACATGGTGACAAAACCCACTGCAGGAAATGTGCTGGGCCACATGTGTCCATATGACACACACATGCCAGTCAGGGAGGTTCATATACCCAACAACAGTCTCAGCCAGCAGGACAGGTGTTGACAAATACAAACAAAGGCTGTGCTAAGGCCTCTGAATGATGCCTATGTAACCTACCCCTACAGGCCTACATAGACAGACTACAGCAGGTCAGGCAGTGAGATATTAGTTCTAAAGGGTAGAAAGTCAGAAACTGATATGTAGGTCAATCAAACCTAAGACCTGTAGTACACTGATATACCTCTAGTCAGCATGATAGGTTAGAATACAGAATGAAATGGAGTACCTGACATACCAGTGCAGTCATAGCAAATGTGTAGAAGTGTCAGGTCTGACCGCCCAATCCTATGTAAAAATGTAGAAACAGTCAGGTGTACCCCCCCCCAATCCTGTGTAGAAATATAGAAACATGCAGGTGTGCCCCCCCAATCCTGTGTAGAAATGTAGAAACAGTCAGTTGTGCCTCCTCCCCCAATCCGAAATGTAGATACAGTCAGGTGTGCCCTCTCCCCAAATCCTGTGTAGAAATGTAGAAACAGTCAGGTGTTCCCCCCCAATCCTATGTAGAAATGTAGAAACATTCAGGTGTCCCCCCCCCCAATCCTATGTAGAAATGTAGAAAAAGCCAGGTGTGCCCCCCCAATCCTAAGTAAGAATGTAGCAACATTCAATTGTGGCCCCCCAATCCTATGTAGAGATGAGGTAACAGTCAGGTGTGCCCCCCCTCCAATCTGATGTAGGCATGTAGTAACATGTATGTGTAGGTATAATACCAGTGGAGCACAGATTATCTGAGGTGGCCAAGGTAGCAGGATAGATTGTAGTATTTGCACAATATTCAGGTATGCGTGTGCTAGGCTGGTGTGTGTGTTTCATATTGTATGAGAGTGGTCAGTGTGTGTATGCATGTTGAGGTTTGACCTAGTGGCCATTGCCCACTACTGCCAATGACAGTGCCAAGTCCTCACAACTGCAGTGCAAAAGACAATGCTCCCCAGTATAACACATGCTAGCAGTAAGCCATTGTAAATGTATGGCGGTAATATGTGTCACCATCTGAAAGATGGACATGGCATGACTGTTGGGCTAGATATGCAAGCAGTAGACAGGGGAAAGTACCCCAGACATACAGTATAAAATGTGTAACTGTGAAATGGACACAACCTTGGAATTGTACATACAGGTATGCATCACATTATCTGGGCTTGTAGTAGGGAATACCAATGTCATCTGGCCAAACACTTGCGGATCACAAAGGTGATAGCACTGATGTATTGGAAAACGTCTGATGTCCCTTCACAAGCCAGCATAACTGGAATGCCCCATGCATACCTGTGAGTCAGATACAAGTAGTGTCCATAGCACGCATGCACCCAGCTCACACAAAAAACGCCCACAGGTACCTCTCTGGGGGGGTCTATGTTAAATATTCGAACTTCCAAAATGTTGAATTCCATATGGTCAAGACCATATGTTCGATATTTGGAAGTTTGAACATCTAATTAAAAAAAAAAAAAAAACATACACTAGCAGTGCGAGCAGGGGGCAAGTGCTCCTGCACCCACCACACCACCCCTACTTAAATATACCATCTCTGAGACCGCACTTCAGTGCAGAAAAGGGAAATTCTCCCATTCTGTACCGTACTGCGCCATTAAAAATAAACCTTCGAACACTTGAAATGTCGAACATATGGTCTCAACCATACAACGTCTGACATTTTAAGCATTCGAATAATTGACATAGACCCACTCTCCCTGCTGTTAGAATGGGTAATATATGACCTCCACCTGTGTATGGTAATAGCGACAGAATGCAGCATGCAGCGCATGTGTCCCATGCAGATGTGTCCCTAGCTGTAAGCAGCACCCTGTCAGCATCCACATCACCTGATCAATACTGATAGAAAGTATTGGCATGAACACCTAGCACACCTACCCTGTCACCCAAGGGGAACATACTGTATGACAGTCTGGGACTGCAGGACTGACAGAATGCAACGGCCTGCTACCACTGGCCTGCATCACAACCAAATTGCCTACAGGCCTCTGCCAAAGGCCTGCGTCTCACCTGTACTGCCAATGCATGTTATGTCATTGACACCCAAATAACAATATAACACACTCCTCAAAAGCCATATGTAAGGCCATGTGGACAAACCACAGTAACATCTCCACCATGTCCCACTGCATGAACTGTGGACCAACACCAAAACACAGCTGTGATGAGGTGATAACTATAGGAAAAGTATTAGAGAATGTATGCATAACATATGGAAGAGAATATAATAATAGATGGGGGGGGGTAGGAGCATGGGCAGCATGGAATGTGCAAAGTCCAAAACACAGCCTTGTGCACATACTATCCCTAGCTTCAAATACAAAAATGGGTGGCTACAAACCTGCCCATACACCACAATAGGGGTAATATCCTGACTTATGTCCCCTGCCTCTGGGTAACCTGTGTGAATCTGTACAGCTGTGAGGTATTGCCACAGCAAGATAAGGCCATAATGTCAGGTCGATGGATTTACAAGTATGGGATCCTCTGCCATCACTGTATCAAGGTGCTAAACTGGATACACAGACCCAGCAGCAAGTGTCTGTAGCACCCCCTCCTGAATGGCATAACTTGCCATGACTATGTAGGTGTTTGACTACAATACTGGACACAGCTGCATTCACCCTGTGTTCCCCAGGACATCACTGCGAGCAATAATGTCCACCTGACAGTAATTGGGGACATAAAACATCACAGTGTATAACAGTACATATGTCTCAATATCTCTGCTAACACCAGGACCATGTAGCAGAAGCAGCACAGACACAATCACCTACAGTACGCACTATCCCTTGCACAGTTTGGCCCCATATTGCCAACCGATCTACAGATATCCTGCAGAAACAGTTTGCTAGCTGTAGGTGTAGAACACAAAGATCTGAACTGGAATACAAACTACCTGGAATGGATACACACATTCAATGCATAAGGGCATACTGGGCATGCTCACACACATAAACAAATGAAGCTCATGTCTGCCAACAACAGTGGATCATACATATCTGACAATTGCAGATGTTAGTGTATACACTCCTCAGTATGCACCAGTCATGCTTTGCACGCACATTGGATAGGAATACACACATATATCCAAGGACAACACACAATTATCTGCCAAAAGTGCACATACATAGATGTGTGTAAGAGAGTGACAGTGATAAAGAGCCTTCCATCATGAGGCCTGTCCCACCCAGCACACAGCCAAATGGCTACAACTACATGATGTGTAAATGACACTCACTGCAGAAATTAGCCACTGGTATCCCTCAGCATTAAAGACTCTGTGGTGCAAGTGTGAGCTGTGCAACATGACTGTACAAGGCAGTAGTCATCTAGCAGTTGTATACACATACCGGCAGAATATAAACCTGTGTGCGCCTGAGTGTGGTGTATCTACCTCTAGATGAATGGGTTATGGCCCCTGCACACACACTGCCCTCCCCATAGCCCTACTATGACAAGCCTGCTGATGTCATTCAGTTTGAAATACACATTTGGGAAAGAAATAACTCAATAATCTCTGTGGTGTGTCCTGTAACTGTGTAATTCTGTAGTGTAATAAACTCGTTAGCTGGGAGTTCTAATCCCAGACACGGTGACTGTGTGTGTGTGTCCCTGTCTGTGTAGAAAACAATGCTTTTTAGTCTAGTCAAACTCACCACATTTAAAATGCCCTACTTTGGCAAGCCTGCTGATGTCATTCATTTTGAAATACACCTTTGGGAAAAAAGTATCTCAGTAATCTCTGTGGCATGTTCTATAACTGCATAATGCTATAGTGTGATAAACTAGTAAGGTAGGAGTCTCATCCCAGACATGGCAACTGTGTGTGTTTGTTTGTGTGTGCCTCTCTCTCTCTCTCTCTCTGTAGGAAGCAATGCTTTTAAGCCTAGTCACACTCACTACATTTCAAAATGCTCTACTTTGGCAAGGCTGATGATGTCATTCAGTTTGAAATACACCTTTGGGAAAAAAGTCACCCAGTAATTCCTGTGGCATGTCCTATAACTGCGTAATGCTGTAGTGTGATAAGTTAGTTAGGTAGGAGTTCTAATTCTGGACATGGCAACTGTGTCTGGGTAGGGAGCAATGCTTTTAGTCTAGTCACACTCATTACATTTCAAATGCCCAACTTTGGCAAGTCTGCTGACATCATTCAGTTTGAAATACACCTTGCCTAGTAATCTATGTGGTGCATCCTATAGCAGCATAATGCTGTTGTATACTATAATACTTTGGTAGGGGTTCTATTCCCACATGTGGTAAGTGTGGATGTTTGTGCATTGCCCTGTCTGTGTAGGGAGCAATGCTTTTTAGGCTAGTCGCACTCACTACAATTCAAATGCCCTACTTTGGCAAGCCTGCTGATGTCATTCACTTTGAAATACATTTTTGGGGAAAGAGTACACTAGTAATCTTCATGGTGCATTCTACAACTGTGTACTGTCGTAGTGTATTAAGCTAGTTAGTTAGGAGCTCTAATCACAGACATAGCAAGTGTATGTCTGTGTTTGTCATTTTTATCCTGTGTGGAGGTGGCTCTGAGTGTGTAACAACTGCCTCAGTGTGGAATGCAAGTTGCAAATATTTTAGATGGTGGTCCTATTATATGTCACAATGTCCACCTTGCAAGGATAACAGATGTGAAATAGCCGAGAGGATGGGGTGCCAATCCATACTCCTACATGTGACATTAAGGCCTGGTGATCAAAGTTAGCAACCCTTGAATTACCCAAGGAACACTCTCAACCCATGTCTCATACACAAACACACTTGCCTAAGCAACAACTGCTATGTTGGTAGTACCCTGCATATTGCCCACAGATAGTAACCATGGTGTGATTGCAGTGGACTACAGAGGGCATGGCACCCTGTCCATCAGTACAATAGGCATATACATCCAGACAGTGCACCTTCACTATGTTCCCCACTGGATGCCTGCAACATCTGTGGTGCCATCAAATGTGACCCACAAAAGACATACCATGCCGTAAACACATGCCCTGTATGGACAGATGCCACTGACACCAGGGAATACCTGTATCATGCTATCAATGTAGGTGCAGGGTCAACCTGCTGTCCATTACCAGTTCCTGCCACTTAAGGCCAGGACTGGCACAGCTGATAACAATCTGTGTACACAACATGGGCCAGACACCCCAGGTACAGTTCCACATGTCACTGAACATGCATGTGGGACATGTGCACATCCCAGAGAGCATCCATGTCATGGACTAAAGAACACATACATGGCAAGCATTGCACAGCAATGGCCACACACAATAGTTACCCAGGTGAACGGATGGTGAATACAATACCCACCTGTGTGGGCCAATCCAGATACTACACCCCTGAGCCACACTTCAGACCATTGTCATGTGGTCTGATGTCAAGGTATACCCTTCACTTAGCCTTGTATGGCATTCTGGCACAGTCAACCACTACACACCTGTGAAGCAATGCATGCATGCATGTCAGTACTGGCACCCTGTGTCAGTGTGTGTGGTGTATGATGCTTTCGACCACATTCACACTCACTACAACTCCCATTGGCATACTAAAGCATGCTGTCTGATGTCAGACACCTTCACATACCCTTTGCCCATATAACCTCTGGATAACCCCTGAGGTGCATGTGATACCTGCACATTACTGTATTGTGGCAAAGTAACTAGTTAGGAAAAGTATTCCTGACCCTGCCAAGTGTGTCCATGTGTGTGAGTCCCTGAGAGAGTGTGGCTGTGTTGACACTGACACCTGTTCATGTGGACAGGCAAGTGTACTACACCTACTGTATTGCTACCATATCACTGTTGCAGATGTCACCATCACATATACATTTGGACAACTTCTCAACATGTAAGCTATGTGGTGCATGCAATAACTGCACAGACAGGTAATAGCAATACATAGTCATTCAGGGGTATGAAACCCTGTACTGGTAGGTGTGTGATGCAAACATGCTTAGGTTTTACTCTCCCACCCCCTCCCTTACTTACTTTGCCTCTGTCTGTCTCTCTCACTCCCTCTCTGGTGGATGTGGAGAACTACACCTGCTTTGCTTAGGCAGCAGCTTGTGTTTTGTAAGTGATGCTCATAATCAGCTGATGGCCTCTGCATGAATTGCAGCCCTCCTCTAGCTGATTGCATGTGAAACAGCTGTGATAACATTTACATAGCCAATTGCATGGAAGCACACTCCAATATCTATGAACATCATGCTGGTGATGGGCCTTTTCATTCACTGTGAGCAGGACCTAGATCTGGTGTTTGGCAAACAGCATCACAGATGGATTTGGGATTTACCTCTAACAACATACACTGTGGAAACAGGCCAACACACAGGAGGGGGATGTGCCTGACATGACTACAGAATGTAAGTGTTGCTATTTTGCATTTGGAGTAATGTTGGTTTAACAAGGTGTGAGCAGATATGGCTGGTCTACATGTTTTAATACCTGTTATGACAGTGCTATGTTTTTGAGGAAACCCCCATCTGTAGAGTCATCTGCAGACTGGGCAGTGTGTGGAGCCTTTTGTTTCTTGTGTTACTCACAGAACACCTATCTGAGAACTGCAGAAGCATAGTGTGAGGATTGCAGTCAGTACATGGTGACAGCCATGAGAGTTAGACTTCATATCCCTCATAAGACATATGTCACAACAAACCCTGGTATGACAGTAAATGTATGAGGTTATCACAGCAACATGCCAATATTGGAGCAGTGTTTGTAGCTCCAGCCACAGTCTGTCAACCTTTGTACATATGTCCTGCAGTAAGAGGTGCATATGTCCTGTAAACCATTATTTATTGACATCATACCTGATAACAAGCCAGTCAGATAGACTGCTAGACATGTTATGTATAGTAGGGGCTGTTTCTGAGGACATAGCTTGGCCATTCTGTGGTTGTGTGTACAGTACTGGAGTCTGGGTACCTAGGGTAATTGTCGACAGTATGTGTATTGCACATACGTACCTTGGGCTGTTCACATAATGTGGTAGATGCTATTGTTGTCAGTCCTGTTCTATCTGATGTTACAAGCTGCTCCAGTGTATGGTACCCTATTGGCTCACTTGTCTATAGGGCCAGACACACACACATGTCCCATACCACAGACAGCCATCGGACCACACAGTGCCATGACCCAGTGTATGTATGGTCAGTGTGTGAGTGACACACATGAGGATGGTGTTTATCAGACAGTCCATATAGTGCCATATTAAGCGTGTGTACCATATTTGGCTGTGGCTGTGTTTGCATTGGTTGTGGGTATGCACTTTCACACAGGTGTCTGTTACTCTGTGCTGTGACATGCATGTAGAGCCCTCTATAATCGCAAGTACATGTATATTCCCCCATACAAAATGTAGTCTAGTGTTGTGGCAGTCTGCCTGTAGTTTGCACAGTGCTTTGTGACATGCCTAGCAGCCTAGTGTAATTACCCAGTGTGCTGATATGTCCAGTTATTTGCAAGTCATACTGTTGCCAGGCCACCATAACTGTTGTGTATTTCTGACAAAGTAGTGGGATTCTGGACAGCTGTATTTCACTAACTATGGTAGTATGTGGCCATGTGACCCCTGCACCACCAGATATTATGTGTCAGGACAGACTGGTGTGTGTGTGCATGCATAAACCGTGTGGGCATAGGTAGTCTAGTATTTACGTGATATACCCATGTACATGGCTATTAATATCCACATTGGGAGGCGTGGTCCACATATCTCGCATGAAGGGAATATGTGTACACCTCTGGACTGACCACAGAGTGCCAGACTGTCCACATATATTGGTCATATCTCTGCTGTAGTCCACAGGATCATTACTGTGCTAGCAGTGGTACTGTACTATGATGTCCTTAGGATGTCTGTCAGTAGCCAATGGTGCACATGTTAAAAGTGGATGTGACCTCCCACACACATGTTTGTTAAGACAACCCCTATTACAGTAGCAGCAGTCAACATATATACCTGCAATACATACATGACATCACCTTGCACTAAAAGATTGGGAATATTGGGGCTGAAGTAGGATTCCACTCCATGTTTTGGATATATGATGAATATATATGTATATAGATGTATCCATATATCTATCTATATACATATATATGTATATATATATATATATATATATATATATATATATATATATATATATATATATATATATACACACACATATACATATCGACATACATAGATGGATATATATATATATATATATATATATATATATATATATATATATATATATATGTGTGTGTGTGTGTGTGTGTGTGTGTGTGTGTGTGTGTACATATATATATATATATATATATATATATATATATATATATATATACATATACACACTCAAATATATACATATACACAGCAATATATGTCCACACATATACAGATATAGATGGATATGCACTTATACTTATGGATATCAACATATATGTCGACAGTAATAGGTATGTCTGAATAGATATGTATGCACATATAGTTATAGATATCTACATATATTTATCTACATAAAAAGGTATATCTGTACACATACGATGTGCATACATAAATATCTATATATACATATATCTATATATATATACAGATCTACACATGGCCATATATATTATGCACTATACAGATGTGTAGACAGACATATGTATGAATATACATGTGTAAGTACATGTAGACATATATCAACATATGTATATGTATATTTCCATATTCCTGTCATATGTAAACATCATGGTTGTGTATACCTTCCCAGATGTATCTCACCGTATGTATCTGATATGTGTACATTATGATATAACAACATATGTGATGCAACAGTAATATCAATGAGTACTACACAATTGTGGAAGTAAAGGCAATCATTCAATACTAATCAATATGTGCATTGACAGATATATTGGAAAAACAACAGCTGTTTTCTCAGTGGTCATGGTATAGTGGTTGACTGTTGTGACTATAGTGTACAGGGTCCTGGGTTCAAGACCTGTAAGGGCTGTTTTTTTTTGTTGCTGGGCAGAGCAATGACTGTTAGATACATAGTGGTTAAGGCAGTTTTAAGCAGCTTTAGGCATATTTGTAGGGGTTTGCACGAAGCTTAGCGGTGCTAAGCTATGGGTAAATGTACTGGCACTTACACCATTTAGGCTTCGCTTGCTAACGCGCAAATCAGCTTAACTGTTATATTGGAGCAATGTTGATACCTGCTAAGCATGGCTTAGCCCTGGTAACCAGTTCTCACCACCCAGTCCGATAACATAGCAGGGTAATGACATCTGTAATAAGTGTATGTAATGCCATGTCCAATATATGCACCTATGTCCTGTCATTACAGTAGCAAGGGGTGTGGGTGTCATGTCTGGGACACACAAGTATAAGAGGCCTGTACAGCACTGTTATCCATGTGAATGTGTTGCATACAGGGGTAGTAACTCAGGATATGTGCTGTCACACTGGCATGTAGTGTATCATGGCGGTACATCATGTTGACAGCGCTTTCCTAGGCAAGAGAAGAGTGCTAAATGTAGTACTGACAACAAGAACACCTGCAGGCATAGCTGGACTCTGAGGCCTCCCTGTTGTGTCCCTGGTGTGTGAGCTGTGGCACAGTATATATCCCATACTGGATAATGATCCAACATGTGGAATGTAACTGTAGACTACCATCTGCACAGCACATGTTAGTGAGGGCTTCCAACATGTAGTAATGGCATACATATTGTTGTCAAACATCTATCTGTTGGCACATTCATCCTACTGCATAGCTGTCAACTGGATCACCTGAGTGGCCATGTGCAGGAGGCGCCCAGAGGATTGGCTGATGCATGTTACTCTCACCCTGACAGTCACCACAGTGCTGTCTGTTGATTGATTGCCTGCTGGCACATGGTATGTGGCAGGATACCACTGTACACACATCCCCTACACAACCCCTCTCTCCATGGACAATAGCTAGGTACACAGCTATGACCACCTGCAACGATACACCCCAGTACTGACACATGTGTATGTGTGCATTACTAAGAATAGCAGCATCTGTGTGTTAGTACACCTGTACTTGGGAATTCCATGAGGGTCTTCACAACCACCTCAACACCGATTGCCATAGTCAGTTTGGGCTGCTGCTGTATGGGACATTACATGTATCCTGTTATGCTCCTCTCCCTACCGCTACATGAGCCATGCAGTACCAGCACAACAATGTTGTACAAATGGGTCGATAGACATGGGATACCCATTGAGTTCTGGCAAGTGTGTGTATGTGTGCATGTCTGTATATCTGTAGGGTACAGCATTCCGAGGTCACATATTCCTATAACAATACCCTTTGCCACACAGTAGTACAGGTAGTGTTGTTGCTGCCCATAGGTGAGGCATGACAATGCAGCAACCTACTATGCCTGTGGCATGTGCATTAGATGCATATCTCTGTAGTACCACTGTTGGGATATACAATGGGTTGTATCGCAGTCATGGGCAATGTGTGATGGTGGGTATGTCAGTGTCATCATGCGTTTCAGGAAGTACAATATCCCTGGGGGATGTGGGTGCTGTGTACACTGTCATTACACCAAGGTACACCCTGTATATGTCCCATGTACCACAATATGGTGACCACTGTCACCATCAACCATACAGGTAACTGATACCACAATCCAGCCCAGTTATGCATGTGCTGTGTGCAGCCTACCTGCAACACATTGGAAGCATGGTCAAGTTAGTTAGCAGTGATAGGCCCAGGTCTCTTGGATGTGTGTCTGCCTGTTATGTGTCTGTTAATGTGTATATGATGATATGTCACACTATGTATTGTCCTTATACAAACGTTACATCCCCCATTAGCATACTGTACATGTCTTGGGATGTTCTGGATGTAACAAGTAACCTAGAACACACCTCACCATAAACACTGTGTGGTGTGTGCAATGAAAGCCACCCACTTTAGTAGCTCTACATACCTAGGTAGGGGTCTAGTTCCAGTGTTGCCAAGTAAGAGTGTGCATGTATGTGGATGCATCTACATCAGGTTACAGATTATAAATGTCCCAGCGGGTCACCTGGATGGCACAGGCAACAACTGTTATACAAACCTGTGGCATGTATTCAACTGTACCCCAGATATGTCACAGCCATGGTGTCACCACAGTGCCATACCCCTTGTGAAATATGACTGCAGACCATCCTCCTGCTGACACATGTACACCTTACAACACAAATGGATAACATTATGGAGACCACAATCAACCAGTGTTACTAACAGCTATAATGCATCATTGCTAGATGGCTACATTACCTGACATAGGTTCATAGGTAGGTACTAGGCTATCGGCCCAAGGGCCTACGTAAGCCTAGCCAACAAGGTTCCCTGGCTTACGCCACCCAAGAAAGTTATTTTCCTGTGCCACTGTTGAGCAGAGCACAGAAGTGATCCCCGAGATGTATTTCCTATTTCCCATCCACTCATCAAGATTTTTCTTGAAGAGTGCTAATGAAGAACTTTGCTTGACATAGATGAGTAGCTTGTTCCAGAGTATGGGAAGTCTCTGTGACAGGAATCTATTCCTCCAGCATGTCCTGTTTATTGTGGTGACAAGGTTTAGGTCCCTAGAGCGTGTAGCTTGGAGGGATTGTATGCATTAAACATTACTCCTGACAAAATGTTACACTGTATTACTTTGGTACATAATAGCACAGCCATGGTGTGCATCAAAACCATATTAGCTTCTCCCTGCATCGATGTTATGCTTGACAGGGATGTGGCACAGGTTTCATCATATGCACAGGGTGTATTGTTGGTTTGCCAGAGGCTGAGGGTGGGACATACATTTGACACCATGTGTGTGGGTGATGGGTGCAATGAGTTGAACTGGGCATGGTGATGTGGTGTGTGTAGGTATGGGGTTGCCCTAGGTGCGTTCATATAGTGTGTGGGTATGCATGCACACAGTTCTGCTATGTGGCTCCCTATACAGGTGTTTATGTACAGCTGCAGACCATACCTGGCAGGATGTGCAGTTCACTGTACCTGCCAGGGGTTCCATGGCATGTGCAGGTACAGGCCTCAATGTGCTACTCTCCTCTGATGATGAAAGATGTCCACTGGAACCAGGTCCCTTCTGGGACTGGCCAGGACCATGTGCTCATGGCCCGCTATGGTGTGGTGTGGAGAGCACCCCCCCCCACAGTGCTCGGGCTGGTACTGCCACTACAGGAGTGCCTTGGTGTCCTAGCACATCCACGGTGACCCCCAGCTGTTGGTGTTGCTGGCCTACATCCACACGGCTGTTGCCGCACTCCCAGCACATGTTCAAGCACAGATAAACCACGGTCGATGAGGCTCATCATCTCACCAGACCATCTATCCATGAGGTCTGTATAAGCACAGGAGGCATCAAACAGTTCATGGAAGTTGTCACTTGCAGATGTGAGATCAGCCCTCTGCAACATCAACCCCTATCTGGTGTACAGTTGCATAAGTGCCTGTGCCCCAATGACAGCCTGCAACATGCACCTGGTGGTACCAGTTGTGGCGCATCTGCCAGGGGCATGATGACCAGCAGCCCTACCACGAGCAATCTGAACATCTGCCTATGTGGTACCCTGCTGGACATCCAGCTATGACTGCTGTGACAAGACACAGTAGACATGGATACCACACTCTCCTGTGCACTGCCACCAACCACCAGCTGTCCCTCTGCTATAGCCACTGGTGATGGTGTATGTATAGGCACTGAAACTGTGTGCGGGGTTGGGGTGGCTAAAAGGGGGATGTCAAATGATGGTGCTGTTTTGGAGTCTGACCTCTCACCTTTGCCTCAACAGTACTATCATCATCTTCGGTGTCTGTATGGACACCAACATCAGTTTGCATGCCTGAGGGACCCTGACCCACCTAGCCACCTGTGGGGGAAAACAATAAACGCACTTCAAGACCTGTACAGCATTCGTAACAGTACACACATACACACACACACGCACACACATGCACACACACGCACACACACGCACACACACACACACACACACACACACACACACACACACACACACACACACACCACCTTAATACCTACCTGTCCATGATTTTACAGACAGTCCCATATTTATTCCCATGCTTGCCCCATCCTGCATCACACTTGGTAAAATACACTCAATAATACCACTCATTAATGTATCATTCATCTATATCCCTGGACAAGTGATCTCAACACAAGACCTGTTACTCCATTACCTCTATTACCTGAGTGGAGTGGTTTTACATGGCCTCACTGCTGTCATTCAGTGTTCACCCTGTGAATTTTTGGACATCATGAGCATCGCCCCTATATGTGAGGGGCTACTATGTTCACTCCATAATTCCACGCACTGGAGTGTCATGTGTAAGTATTGCTCAGAACATGCTAGATATGCTGCTCAATCAACCTATCATGTGACAACTGTAATATATGGATACACTATCTGGTGGTGTCTAGTAATTCCCCAATACATCTGTAGTGCTTCACACATGGATTGTCGGTCACCTCTCTGCTGAATGCAATATTAAGGGTATACCTGGTGTCTACTTTCCCCTCCCAATGCATGTTCCATGCTACAGACCTTATTATACTGTCAGCTGTCCTGTGATTACATACATGAAAAGTATTCCTGGTGTGTCATGTGTCAGTCCATGTCCATGTACTGCACGATCCCAAAGGGAAGTACTGCTGCATGAACAACCCCACAATCACACATGTGCATATATGGACACCTACAAAAACACACACACACATGCACACATGCATCCTACATGCATCAACCTCCCTCATCTTCCTCAGAGTGACCCTACAGACAAACTAACCACCCACCGACACACACACACACACACACGCACACACACACACACACACACACACACACACACACACACACACACACACACACACACACACAAACACAGGTGAGGTTGCAGAAAGATAGTACACACAGTCCTCCTATTACCCATCTGTCAACATGCATAACATATGGCACACACCAGCATGCAGTGCAGCTATAGTCAATCAATACTAGCAGCAGTATACATGTGTGTGATGCATGGGCTGTGTTAGTAGGTGATGCTCCTTCCCCTGTATACCACTGCACCCATGTACATAGTATTACTGTGCACCTGTTCTGCACCCTGCATGAACTGTGCACCAAACCTCACAGGTGTACAACCCATTGCTGAATGTGTAGTACTGTGTCAGTTATGTCAGCTCTAATACTCACAGCCCCTATGTTTTTCAGCAACACATACCTGGGATGATATGTGGACAGATGTTATTTGTGATTGCCTGATGTTTGGTTTACAGATCTCAACATGAGCGGACCATGTATGACCAATCCAATACTATTACACTGACAACCATCATACCATACCATGGCTATGGGGAGTGTACACACCCTTATTGATATGACGCACCCTTCCTTGATCTGCCATGGGACCACATCACTGCATATATTAACAGTACATGAGCCCAATATGTGACATATGCCCTGTACATTCACATGCAGTGTCTACGGAATGTGTTAGGTGTGCGGATGCTGACCATGATGCATACACTCCATGTGTGCATATGTGTGCACACCCTTATCATGACGGTTTATTGCACCTATTGTTATGTGTACTACAGCAGTCACTATTCCTGGCAGGGGTATACTAGCATGGGCCATCTGCATTTGCCAGTGTATGTTCTGCCTGCCCTACACATGTCCCCCAAATCTACATGATTGCAAGGTCTATTCATGTGCACATCCCTTGGTGTTCACACACTGCTGTCACTATTGCTGTGGGGGAGGGGTTACATTTGCCACAGTTCCTGAACCTACTGTGAGCAGATACAGCCATTCTTAGCATCCTTAGGATCCCTACTGCCGTGCACTGGTGTGTCATGCTGACACCCACCCCACCTTCAGCCTTTTTGTAGATGCTTGACAAGTAAGGCCCACACATGTGTGTCAGTTTGCAGTGTCCCATACACTGAACACCACATGTTACAGCCTAGTCACAGCTAAAAATGTGGACCACAGTAATACGTTATGCCATAGTGTAAATCTGTAACAGTTGCCATTGTACTACTGGTATATACACTGTTGTTGCACTGTATGTGGGTGATGTTTCACACATGTCCCTACTGTAGGCCATGTCTCTCACCATTATGGTAATCCCTGTGGACACATTCCACAATGACAGGATGCTAGTTATCTTGCAGGTGTCTGACATACCCTTCCAATACCCCATCATGGTCACTGCTGTGATGTAGTGCATTAAACAGCAACAATACGTGAACATGTACAGCATGCATTCTGGGTAGGTGTGTTAGATGTGTGCATGGAATATACCATAGCCATTACATGCCCAGTGTATTGGCAAGCATCAACATAAACCATACTCACTAGCTACAACTGGTGCCTTGGTGGTATACCAGAGGGACCTACATAAGAGGGTGAGAAATGCAAAGTCAGTGGCCACACCTGTGGCATTGCTACAGGGTCAGTGCAGCATTACAGTACATCAACAGTATATGTCCACAATACTACCATGTATGCACATCTGTTTATTACTACTATGCAGCAATAAACTATATGTATGACATGTCAGATATGCATGATCTACCTGTACAGCTCCACATGCATATACAACAGTGGTCTACTAATGTGCCCTGTGGCCTTACCTCCACGCTCCTCAGCCAGTGTGTGGGTAGCACCGACCTCCACAATTGTGCCTGGCAGTTGGCTGTGCAGACGGGCAGATGCCATGAGGCTGGCAAGGAGATCCTCAGCACATGTCAGGGGAGATGGATGGCATGGGCCCTCCTGTTGCAAGCTGATCCCCCTGGACTGCAGCAGCATACTGACGGGCATTGCGAAGCAGGTCAGAACAATCATGCCGGACCTGCTCATAACTGCGGTTGTGCAGTCAGACATCATTGACCCTGTGGTCTAGGTCATTCCACACGGCGGTCCACTCCTGCTGGTCATGGGTGGCCTGCCAAACAGGACAGGATAGTGCTGGATTAGATAGTTAAGCACTATGTCA
The DNA here is from genome assembly GCF_019279795.1 of Protopterus annectens. NCBI lineage: Eukaryota > Metazoa > Chordata > Ceratodontiformes > Protopteridae > Protopterus > Protopterus annectens. The sequence continues at coordinate 916,675,690 of NC_056725.1, read as the reverse complement.
TTCTCAGCAGTTGAATAAGCAGGGAGAAGTCCATGTGACATCTTGCCTGAAAGACATAAACATGGAAACAGGTCTGAGCACCTCATACAGCAAGGTTACCATAGTTCTTAATACACATCTCTGTCACCCCCCCCCCCCACCATATCAGCAACAAAAAACTATTCACACAACTCAATAGGTATAGCTACAGCTTACCTACCAGTGGGACATATATTGCATTGTACCACACTTTATGCTATATGCTTGTAGACATGTTCCCTGTGTGGGCACTGTCATTGCTGGCCTGTTACAGACTATTCAACAGCATGCCATTGTCAGGGCCACTATGGTTCCATATATGCCTGTGATATGCTTGCTATGTGATTGCTGCACATCTGAAATTCATTGTTATTGGGGATATCTATGCATGCTATTAGACATGTTCCGGGATTGTGTAGAGTATTACTCCCCACATATGTTCTATAGCAGTGACACAATAACATGTTTAGGGAATATTTGCCAGCAGAACAACCTCTCCAAACTAATCTTTCCATGTTAAGAGGCCACATGACATGTAGGACCCACCCTGTGGCCCCCTCATGTACTGGTCCTACCATCAGCTGTAACCACCTCAGGGGATGTTGTCCCCCCCGGCGAACACACAGACATGATTCTGTCCCCCAAGATCAGGTCCAGGGTCTGTTCCATAGCAGCCTCCACAGACACATGCGGGATGTGTTACATCACCTTGAGGCACCTAGTACCCATTCACAGGGTCCACATGCTCCTCCTGCTCGGCCACCAGGCCAGGCACCTTTGGGACGTAGACTGCTGTTGTGAGTAGCAGTGGGTGGGTGGCTTGTTCCCATTGTTTCCATATTGGGGCCCATGGGGTTTCCAAATCACAGAAAACACACACCATCCAGGGTATTTACCCACCACATGTGTCATATACCACCCCTATAGGCTGTCTTCTATATCTATCAACCCAGACAACCTCCATAAATATACATACCCGTTCATATTGCACACACTGACAGCTGTATATATCTGTGTGTATTGCTATGTGTACTGTGGTGGTAATATAGGGGACATGTATTTACATACATATATGTGTGTGTTTGTATATATGTAGACATGTGCATATAGATATATATCTATAAATGTGTAGATATATATGATGTATATATGTGTTTATATATATGTCTACATATGGGTATCTGTGTATCTGTGGACATACATGTATATACATATATATATATATATATATATATATATATATATACATATATATATATATATATATATATATATATATATATATATATATATATTTATATATATGTATAATGTACACATATACATACCTATATATGGGGTATATTCAGACATCAGGTCCACATCTCAAAACTCCTTCCTGCAGAGCTGCACTGTTCTGCCTTGCTACAACACAGACTGGTGCTACATATGGACACAGCCTAACATTAGGGGGGTATATGTAGGGCCAGATTGCAGGTAACCCTATTACACACCTATGGCATTTCAGCATGCAACAATACAGGTTAACATGAGTGTCCTGCAAGTGGTGGGCTATGGAACCCACGTGTCCATCATTATGGCATTACTTCCACCACCAGCTATTGGCCACAGTAATATACATCCCTTCCATTACACACTACACACTACACACTATATTGGCATGCATCTCGTCAGTCGGTGCTGATCTACACAGTTGATAGGTATGGCCCTCTACCCACAGGGACAGACTCTAATGTCCATCGCAGTTGTTCAGCTGAAGATCATTACAACAGCAACACCCATTGGCACATGTATATCATTCCACATCATCTACCCCGGTATTATGGACCGGGTACTACAGTCAATTACATGCATATATTCTTCACATACCTGTTGTGGGGATAAAGTCTGTCCTGGATAGTATCCTTGTAGGAGATAGTTTTTTTTTCACTCCTTCTCCTGCTTCCTTTGTTGTATTTTCTGGTGTTGTTGCAGTTCAGGAGCTGCTGTATGTTTTCGTTTTTTTTTTCTTTTTCACTTTATTTCTCTGCAATCTCTCTCTCTCTCTCTCTCCAGTAAATGGATTGAGGTGCCTGGAATAGATTGCAGCATGGCTTTTGTGGGTGATGCACATGATCAGTTGATGGCCTCGGCACCAATCAGTGTCCTCCACTTGCTACCTGCACACAGCCAGCTGTGTAGTACTTCCAATTATCACTGTCATGGCAACCCACTACTATAAATCCCTACATCATATGGGCATGGTCCCTTTACCTTTCCTGTATGCTGGACATCCTTCCTGTGTGTGGGCAGCAGTGTTACAGACAGCAGGTAGCAATACTTCTCACAAGAGGACTTGCACACTCAGGCCAGCTACATATTTGTATAAGGTTCCAGAACTACAGAGAGTGTGAGTACTGTTGTTGTATGCATTGTATAACACCAGTGTTACAGGGTTTGTGTGTACATACTAGTTCAACACAGACTGCAGTCTGTCTTCATAGCTCTCAACTGTGTGCCTATCCACTTGGTGGCCAGAGGTGTGCGAGTTATGTTTTGCCTGTCCACCAGACAGGTATTGCATCAGATATATCGCTGGCTGTGTGTGTTTTGAGTGCTATCAGTACATGGCTACATCCATTTGTGTTTCTGACTTCATATTTCTGACAAAGGGTATGTTGTAGACTATCCTGTAACACCAGCAACTTGCTTAGTGTATGACAACACTATTTCACATATGCGCCTGTGTTCCAGCCTCTGTCCTCCACCCACATACCAGGCTTTGTCCATATGACATGCTGTAAGGGGTTGTTATGTAGTGGCCTGTGAGTATGTCATGCTGCCATTCCTGCCATCATTCCACTGCTGTTGTGGCCCCCACACATATTGTGAGGTTGGGTCCATATATGTGTGTGCTTCATCTCCACAATACATGTGTGCCCTTATGCAGTCCAGTGGCCAGTGTATGTAACAGTGGTATATGGCCCTGTATGCCAGTCTATGGGGGGATGCACCACAACTAACCTAGGCTGTTACAACATGTGGGGGTATCAGGGGTAAGCTGCCTTAAGGTATCTGGATGTACATTACCATACAATTCACCTTGGTTAAATGCAGGCCTTCTGCTTCCTGCCATACAGACTGCTCTGTTTGTCAGTGTGATTGTGATGGTTTCAGTTAAGCCTTGTTATGTAACAGATACATCCCATTGTGTCAACTGAGGTATTCACCCCCTTGGGGTTGTGTACAGAGTGTAGATAGAGGCTGCTGGACTATACATCTGCATTACTTACTGTTGATTGATTGTTATCCAGCGGCCCAGTCTGTCTTTACTTTTGTACTACTTGAAGGTCTTGGCCTGGACAACAACATATGTAATCCTTTCCAGAATACTTTATTAATTTATCTGTTTGACAGTTGCATTAGTCTGTTTATATGTATTTCAGAGTCCAAAGAGATATATGACATGGCATATATAACTGTAATAGTACACAAATAAAGCTTTCCCATGTATGCAAACCTGTGTGTGGTGTTATATCCTTTGACCTCTCTGTGGATATATGTTGCAGGCAACAACTGTCATTTGTATGGGTGACTCATACAGTTTCCAGTTGATACGGTGGCAAATGTAGGCATACTTGTTGTTGAAAGCAAGGTGAGATAAGCCCGATGCCAATGAGGAGATGAAAACAGGCTTCAAAACAAACTGTCAGGTACCAACCAACTCCAGAAAGCCACCACACGAACTCTTTAACAAACACTGCTTTATTGACCTAGGTTTCGTCCTTCCGAACTTCTTCAGAATACATACTATCATTGTAACTCACTCATTTTATACATTGTTGATTATTCAATAATCATTCAATTAGTAGCCTAATTTCCCGCCATGAATTTCTTAAAAAGGAAATGGCATTTTGTTAAAAAATTCATCATGTTTAAATGCACAACTAAATCATTCATTTCTACCTCATATAAACATATACCAAAATAATTATACATTATTACACTTAAAAACTTCTTATAAAGTATCCAAATAATCTATTTGTGAATTTTATAAAACTACTTATTTTTGTAAATATGTATATTAAACCATTGTTAATAATTAATTGATCTGATATATATTAACAATGATTTATACCTGTACAATTGTAAATATACTCAACTGAAACCTATTGATTATTAGATATTCTTTATGCATATTTTATATACAATTATATATAATAAAATTTAATAAATAATGTACTACTAGTATGCATGATCACAACCAATATACTGAATCATATTAAAATGTGATATACAAAATACAATTCTTATTTAAATGCAATTGATGTATATATATTATTATGTACATATAGTATGCAATCTAATAGTTCTTGAATCAAATGTGTTACTATACAATACCATAAATTGTTCTAAACTGTAAATTAATCATATTATGTATTAATTAATATATTAAATAAAAATAGTTATAAATTGATGTTATATATGATACCATGTATCATTTATTGTATATTCTATTCAGTTTTAATAATGGCATAATGGTCATATATTCATTTATACCCGGGGGTATACATGAATTAAGTTGTATTTGCCATTTAAGTTCCTCCATGTCTAAATGATACATAGTTATCCTTCCTTGTAAATCCTGTTTTATTTGATTTACAACCATAAATTTAAATTTATGATCATTATATTCTATAATATGTCTTGCTAAAGCATTACTATTTTTATGATGTTGTATATCTAATAAATGTTCTTTGATTCATTCTCTAAACTTCCTCTTTGTTTTTCCCACGTAAAAGGCTTTACATTGCTGACACAAAGCTATATATACTAGATTTATTGTATGACAATTATAATGTCCATTTATCCTAATATTACATTCATTAATCCTAATATTAGTACCTGTTTCATAAATGTAACTACATGTACTACATGTCCCACATCTAAAGTTTCCTTCTTTTGCACTTGTGTATTTTTCAATATTTCTTTTGTTTTCTAATATATTTTTAAAAGAAGGACTTTTCTTATATACGAATTGTATTGTTCCGTTAAACATTTGTCTCCCAATTTTATCATTGACAAAAAAGTCCCAGTTTCTCTTAATGATATGTTCTATATCTTTGGAACAATCGTCAAATTTAATAATATATAATGGGATATTATTGTAACCATCTTTATCCATTGTATCTTCATTATTGATTGATATTTTATTCAACGAACCTGTTTTTAAAATTGCCGTATATATTCCATTTTTTCTTTTATTTGTTACTTCATTGAATATTTTAACACAAAATTGTTCTGGGTATCCCCTATTCATAAATAATTGCATAATGTATTTCATTTCTTCTATGAAGTCTACTTCTTCACTGATCATCCTGGCTGCCCTGACCATCTGCCCCTTAACTATGGCTTTTTTCTGATGGCCAGGGTGCCAGCTGTCATAGTGCAAGTACGCATTTGAAAAAGTAGGTTTTCTATGTATTTGTGTTTTCAAAATATTTGTTTCTTTGTCATGTGTTATATCTACATCCAGGTAGTTGATTTTAGTTTCTTGGACATTATAAGTAAATTTCAAAAATTTTACTGTGTTATTAATGTATTCTAAGAATTTTTCCAATACATTTTTATTTATATTTTTATTTTGATCCCATATGGTAAAAATGTCATCCAAATATCTGGTATACATAATTAGATGGTCACGAAACTCTGTTGTAAATAAATAGTTATGTTCCCAATAACTCATGATTAAGTTTGCATACATGGGGGCACAAGGTGCCCCCATGGCTACCCCACTTATTTGTTGGAAATAACTACCTTCAAAAAATATATAATTATTGTTGAGTACTATTTCCATTAGATTTATTAATATATTAATCTGATCTTGTTCATAAAGTTGCGTCACAAATAATTGTTCTTCCAGCCATAAAAGGCCTACATCATGAGGAATTGTAGTAAATAAATTCACAACATCTATTGTAATGAAAACATATTCTCTCTTCATATTTATTTTATTAAGTCTACTCAAGAAATCCCATGAATCTCTAGTTATATAACTGAAACATTTCATACTTTCCTTAAAAAAATGATCCAAATGTGTACTTATATTGCATGTAACACTTCTATGTCCATCTACTATGGGCCTAAATTCCAAATTGTCAAGGCCTTTGTGTATTTTTGGTATTCCGAAGATACCACTGGTAACTGGATGTTCATTTCGTAAAAAATCATATTCTTTTTCAGTGATACCCCCTTGGTATAACATGT
>NC_056725.1:916456926-916666926 GCF_019279795.1 Protopterus annectens | reverse complement strand
GGTGACAGGTTCCTGTCCATGCCCACTCCCAGGGGAGTGCAAGCCCCATCCCCTGAGGTGGTTCCACCTGAAGGTGGTGCAGGACCAACAGACAAGGAGGTCCTGGGTTAGCCCCAGATGTGCTGGTGCCCAGTGCCACAGCCAGCTGAGGTGGGACAGGTGGGTCTGCTGGTACCCGCATTCCCATGCGTGCTATGGTGTTTATTTTTGTCAACATATGTGGGTTAGTAATAGTCAACACATTCTGGGATTAGGTATAACAGCATGCATAGATATTCCCATTAACCCAGACACCAGATATGGAACAGTTGCATAACAAACAGAACACATGTATATATGGGACCACAGTGGTAATTACAACAGCATGCAGGTACATTGATGGCACCATGCCACCAATATTATAGTATTTCAACATAGCACATGCATAGAAACAGATTTAAATAGTTATTAAACAATAGGACATATGTCCCAGCATTAGAGTTAAGTCAGCACATACCAATTGAGTTGTGTATTTAGTTTATTGTTGCAGATATGGTGGGGGGAGAGAAAGATGTCAATTAACAACTAGTATATTCCTGTAGTTCGCCTTACTTTCCTAGTCGGTGCTGTTATCTGTACCTTACAAGTATTAGTACACTACCCTATTGCCTTACTTTGGACAGTGATATGGCTGTCGACAACTATAAACACAAATTGGTTTTACCTGCAGTATACACCTCTTACCTGGTATATCTGTGGAGGAATTGTAACTGTTTCTACACATACTCCAAGAATCCAGGTAGATGTTATGCACATACCTGTCCGTCTCTTTTTGCACAGACTCTGGGCATGTCTTGACCACATGCAGGTGAACAGGGACATATTTAGACTATTGCCCTCTTAAAACTTTAGTGACTTACAACACTCTTATACAGGATTTCCCAGACAGTTATATTATGTAGCACAGTGTGGGTGACAGTGATGAGTGATACCTTATTATTCAGAGCAACTGCAACACTAACAATCCCATACAATACCAAAGTAAACAGTACCAGTACAGGGTATCACTCTTTTATTTCTGGGCACAGTGTTCATATCTGACGGACCTGTGGGAGCAATGTTTGTTAGCACTACTGGAATGTTGCCACATAGATTACCAGATTCCACATTAGTATTATGCATATACATCTCACTCTGTTACTGTACACACTGTGGTCATAGCTTGACAACATGGGGGTTTAGATGGGACATACTTGGCTTATTACTCTCATAACAGTTTGGGGAGTTGCTAGAGTGACAGGTTTGTTCTTAAAGATGTGTGACAATCAGCTGTCTTTCTTGTTTGCTGCCTAAATGTCTGGGATCATCCCATTGATTCCCCAGGGGGACAGGGTGACAGGCAGCAGATATGGGCCGATTTATTGGACATTCTGGACATATTTGTACAGTTCTGGGATATGATTCTGTATGCAGCCTACTACTACTCCCAGGATTTGAACCATGGCTGTGTGTGCTAAAAATACAACAGCTCACATCTCAGTTGCATGTGCTATTTGGATTTTGTTGTCTGTCTTTTTACTGTTTTCTGTCTATGTCTCTCTCAGTATTACTATATGACCTCTTGGGATTATATACAGACATTCCTACACATATTATTTATGTTGCACAGTGTGGGTAACAGTGCTTAATACAACATTACTATTAAGTGATTGCAAATCTTCATTACCATATGATACCAGAGTAAACACATGCAGTCCAGCAGTTAGACCTTTATTGTCAGGCTATTATGCTTTTATTTACATATATCCTATATGAGACTCTTCCTGCCATATTCTCTGGTGTATGCAGTAACTGTCTTAAACAATACAGGTTTTATACAGGCAATTAACTTATTAATACTTTTAGATTTATTTCCTATGATAGTACATGCAAGAGTATTACTAACCTGCCTCGCGTCACAACCGCTCCAAGCGACATCCATGGACCTCCTGGTTCACATCCCACTTACTTGCCACTGTGAAGGACATAAGAGGAATATTTAGCCATACCTATCCATAATATACAAGAGCTGGCAATTATTAAACAAGGCAGTGGAGTGATATACACAGCTGGGACCTCCCGTCTTGTCCTAGCCTCTTGGATCCACTGATCCAAGAGATTCCCCTTTCGCCACTTCAGGTTGGCATAGTGATACCTGACCTGCTTACTAGTTCGGGGGTATACCAGTGGCACTGGTGAGATCACAGGCAAAACGGTCCCAGGCTTCCGCTTTATATTGGGATACCTGGTACTGGCCATGCAGCAGTCTCTGCTCATGGTCTTTCACAAGGTGTCCTGCCATGACTCTGGACTCCTGGATGCCCCAGCGCTGCACCCAAAAGGACACACCCTCTCCCATTCCAGACATAGTGCCTGCAAGGGGAAGCTACAACCAGTATGAGATGTATTCCCACCTGTTGGGTTTAAATATGGCCAATTTCCCGCACTTTGCAGTGACTGGACGGTTTTAAAAAGGCTAAGCTATGAGCAAACCTGCTTACCTAAGGTTGGCATTACCCCTGCAAAATTGGGCTTAATCCCACTTACAAGTGCTTAAATATGCTTACTCCCACTTACTACTGCTTAATAGTGCTTACACTTGCTTACTAGTGCTTATTCCCGCTTACCACCGCACTAATTTAGACAGTAATGTCTAATGGTTCTTGGGAAAGTGGGGGATTTGGAAGCTGTATGGAGTTATCATTCATTACACATTTTACCTTCCATTTGTATCCCTGATTCCTGTGTGCATATACTGTATGGGGCACATGTGATTATCTGTGGACATTGCAACATTATGACACTGGCACCTCACATCTGCATTTAATGCAGTACTCCATTTCACAAATATGTTATTTAGTAGGTTATGCAACTAAAATATTGGTCGAAAAGTGATTTAACATGGAACGCACTGCACTGGGACTCGAACCAGGAATGATTGCTCATAAGGTGAATGCTCTGCCCACTACACTATTACTGTACTGTTTCATTTGCATATATCTTGCTTTTTATCCTCTTCTGCCATTTAAGCTGCATTAACCATAGCTAAGTGATGGGAAAACCTGTGCACCTATGGTTAAGTTTAATCTGCTTCATAAAATAAAAACACATCTTTATATTTGTCGTTTTAACTATTACTCTTGTACACATGGGGGCATGTTGCTGGGGGTATGTGTACACCTATGAGTGGTCTCACTCATTCTTTTATGACTTGTCTGCTGCTTTTCATTGCAGGGGCATGTGTATTCTGAGAGCTCTGCTTTCAGACATGCCCCCTGCACTCTTACATACCCCATGTAAGATAGGGAGCTCAGGCAGCGCACCTTCATTAATATGCATGGCACGCTGCCATCCTGCTCCTAAATGTTCGTTTCCGTGCAGGACTAAGCTAGTCCTGCATGGAAGGATAGTGAATCTGGGGGAGGGTTTCTTTAAGAACTAACCCTTCCTTTCTACCTAGGGTAGTCTCTGAGGCCAAAATCAACCAGATTATTAATTTGCCAGTGTTCTTTCCCGACTTGACCAACAAAAGCAAATATCGCATACATTTTTTTATATGTTCACAGGCAACTGCAGTTTTATTTGCACAGAACTAAGGATATCAGGAAATCTGACAAATTGTTTACTTCCTTCTCAAGTACAAAAGTTGGTAAACCAGTCAGCAAAGTGATATTGGCTAGATGGCTCAAAGACTGTGTAACCTTTGTGTATAATAAAAAGGGAGTTGCATTGCAAAATATATTTGAGCACATTCTACTAGAGCTGTGGCTACTTCAACAGTCTTTCATTCTAAAGCTTCTATGAATATTTGTGCAGCAGCAACTTGGGCTACTCCCCATACCTTTATTACTCATGACATATTAGATTTGGTCTCCAGGGGAAGAGCATCATTTGACTCAATGGTGCTCAGGACTATCTTTCCTTTAGTCCACCCGAGATATAAGGTAGCTGGGATGTCCCATATGGTGAAGACAAAATGAAAATTGGCAACAGCAGATAAAGAATGTATGTACTTACTATAATGTCCCATTTGTGTTGTCCATTTTTATTTATCTTCAACTCCACTCCCTCCACCCCCCCCCCCGCCACTGAAATTTTAGTGGAACAGCTAACATAATTCTTGATTACATATGCATATAATTCCAGGTATAATCTCTATGAATATTTCAGGTTTCTTTCTTTCTTTCTTTCTTTTGGTCTGTCTTTGCAAACTCGATCTGAGGTAACTGGGAGAGGAACATTATGGGTAAGAGTTAAGCTCGAGAGTTTTTGGTGATCACGAGCTCTAGTAACATCTGAGTCAGTTCTGATGCTCGGAACTGAACCCATATGTTAAGGAAAAATAAAAATGGACAACACAGATGGAACCTTCTGGTAAGTACATAACTTCTTTTTTATAAACAGCCAATTATTTTAAATATCTTCTTTTATGGCTTAATGAGTACCAAAAATTTTAGCTTTACATTAATATGACCAGCTAAATGAGCAATTCTTTACTCTACTTGGATTAAAAATCCTCATACTGTATGTCATGTAAATGACCATAACTTTAATATGGCTTATCTTTAGCCTCCTCCACTTCTATAAAAAAAAGAAAAACAGAAAATTCTTAAAATTATTTCAAATAAAATACACAAGTTCTTTATTCTGTTCCTGCAGTCTGAGTGCCATTGTCCTGTTTTACAAGAACTTAAATGGTTACTAATAAAGCTATGAAGCAATCTTCTTCTTGGCTCTTTTCAAACTACTGAAACTTCAAGCCTGTCTTCTAAACTCCACCCTTCCCAGTAAGCAAACAAAGAACCCCCCCATCCATTATCTCAGCTATCACTCCCCTAACATTCCAGTACTCCAGTATCACATGCAACTAAAACAAAATCCAGCTGCAGAAACCATTCCTTTTATTTTTCTTTTAATTTGTAACTGCATGGATAGAATCATCTACCTGTGGAAGCATGGAGGTGTTTAGGTGAAATGGCAGTGGAGTTTTTAACCAGATTGTTTAATGAAATCTTGGAAAGTGAGAGGATGCCTGAGGAATGGAGAAAAAGGGTTTTGGTACCGATTTTTAAGAATAAGGGTGATGTGCAGAGCTGTAATAACTACAGAGGGATTAAACTGATCAGTCACAGCATGAAGTTATGGGAAAGAGTAGTGGAAGCTAGGTTAAAAAGGAAGGTGATGATTAGTGATCAGCAGTATGGTTTCATGCCGGGAAAGAGCACTACAGATGCGATGTTTGCTCTGAGAGTGTTAATGGAGAAGTACAGAGAAGGTCAGAAGGAGTTGCATTGTGTTTTTGTAGACTTAGAGAAAGCATATGACAGGGTGCCTAGAGTGGAGTTTTGGTATTATATGAGGAAGTCAGGAGTGTCAGAGAAGTATGTAAGAGTGGTACAGGATATGTACGAGGGTAGTGTGACAGTGGTGAGGTCTGCAGTGGGAGTGACAGATGCATTTAAGGTGGAGGTGGGGTTACATCAAGAATCAGTTCTGAGCCCTTTCTTATTTGCAATGGTTATGGACAGGTTGACAGACGAGATCAGACAGGAATCCCCGTGGACTATGATGTTTGCAGATGACATTGTGATCTGTGGTGAGAGTAGGGAACAGGTGGAGGAGACCCTGGAGAGATGGAGATATGCTCTAGAGAGAAGAGAAATGAAGGTCAGCAGGATTAAGACAGAATATATGTGTGTGAATGAGAGGGAGGATAGAGGAATGGTGAGGATGCAAGGAGTAGAGGTGGTGAAGGTGGATGAGTTTAAATACTTGGGATCAATAGTTCAGAGTAATGGTGAGTGTGGAAGAGAGGTAAAGAAGAGAGTACAGGCAGGGTGGAGTGGGTGGAGAAGAGTGGCAGGAGTGATTTGTGACAGATGAGTACCAGTAAGAGTGAAAGGGAAGGTCTACAAGAGGGTAGTGAGACCAGCTATGTTATATGGGTTGGAGACAGTGGCATTGACAAAAAGGCAGGAGTTTTGAGCTGGATGTGGCAGAGTTAAAAATGTTGAGATTTGCACTGCATGTGACGAGGGTGGACAGGATTAGGAATAAGTATATTAGAGGGTCAGCCCAGTTTGGAAGGTTCGCAGACAAACCCAGAGAGGCAATATTACGTTGGTTTGGACATGTGCTGAAGAGGGATGCTGATTATATTGGGAAAAAAGATGCTAAGGATGAAGCTATCAGGTAACAGGAAAAGAGGAAGGCCTAAGATAAGGTTTATGGATGTGGTGAGAGAGGACATGCAGGTGGTTGGTGTGACAGAGCAAGATGCAGAGGACAGGAAGAAATGGAAACAGATGATCCGCTGTGGCGACCCCTAATGGGAACAGCTGAAAGAAGATGATGATGGATGGAATCATCTAAGACTAGTGTTCAGCCACAGCCCATTACATAAACCATTTCTTCTCATTTCTATGACCCAAGATATGGGAAGCCTTTCCTTTCAACTTGAAATATTTCACTTCTTATTCAGAATTTTACTCCAAATTCAAAACAGGCTCTTCAAGGATGTTAAATGCAAATGTTTCCCATATAATGATATTGCTTAAAGTTCAAACATCACTCAAAGGCTACCTTTTTCCTTAACAAAACTCAATTACATATTTGTAATGCAATATGCAGAAAAAGAAAACTGAAATCACTCCTGTACATACTGTAAATACAAAACTGTAATTATTTTATCGTTTCTAATTTTATTCACAAAAGTATATACTTTTTGCCAACAACTTATTGCTAATTGTGTATAAATAAATACACATCACAAAATCACAGACTGAATATATTCCACTGACAGTCTGCATGAATGGAATGTTTCATTGCAAACAATTTTATTTTTATTTATTTATTACATTTGTTTACCGGGAAATTCCGACTGGATACAGGTCCTTTTTCAGTGGAGGCCTGGGGAGAAAAGATCCAACAAGTACAAATAAGAAATGTACAACAGAGGAAAGTTTTACAGTATAAATGTTACAAGAGTAGAAGATCTGTCGGTAGACAACATGTCATTCAGAGTACACAGTACAGTAGTTAAGAACAGCAACAAGTAGACAATGTAATGATACTTAAGGGTTAAGCTGGTAATAGGATAAGAAGAGAGGTAGTGCTGTACTAAGTGGCTGGGAGTTATGTTAGTCGGGGTTTGCGCAAGGGCAGAGCCAGTGCATTTTTAGGTGAGACTTTAGAGTGGTTTTGAATAGACTGTTGAAAGGTATTTTGGTTATGGGGGGGAGTTATTCCATAGTTTGGAAGTAGCATAGGAGAATAGGGCTTCACCTGCTGAGTTATTGGGTTTAATGGTAAGAATTAGATTTCTGCTGTTGGATTTTAGGGGTCTAGAAGAAGCATAGGGTTGTAGTAAGTCTTGAAGTGATGGGATCTTATGGGGGTGGTTTATTAATTTATGGGCAAATGACAGTAGATTCAGGTGAAGACGTTGTGGGAGTTCAAGCCAATCTAGTTCCGCAAGTAAGTTGCAGTGGTGGCTGCAGTAGGATGTGGCTGTTGCAAACTTTGCAATTTTATTGTAGAAGGATTTTAATCTGTTTAGGTTAGTCTGTCTAAGGCTGGTAAGTACGGGTGAGGCATAGCGTAAGGTGAAGATTAGCTGTGAGTTGGCAGTAGTGGTCCTGGCTCTGCTGGTTAGCTATTGTTTGTTTCTATAAAGTTTCCTGAGTTTTTTATGAACTTTTTATGGTGAGAGATACGTGGAGGTCAAATTTGAGTTTGTTGTCAATTTCCACTTCTAGAAGTTTGGTGTGGTCAGATGGGGAGATGATGGTGTTGTTCTTGGCATGAATGTTGATGAGGGTAAAGGACTTTATAGATTTAGAGGGTTGAAAGATAAGGAGTTTGGTTTTGTTTGGATTGAGCAGAAGTTGGGCATTGGAAAGCCAGCTTGTTACAGATGTAAAAGATTCTTGTGTGATATTTTGGAGTTCTGGTAAAGTGGGGGCAGAGCAGATGAGAGTAGAGTCATCTGTGTATTGTATGAGAGTAGCTTGTTTGGTGGAGGTATGAAGGTTGTTGATGAATAGGGAGAATACTGGTGGGCCAAGGATAGAGCCTTGGGGGACCCCAAGAGAGAATGGAAGATGAGGAGAGAGCTCATCATGCCAAACCACAAATTGCTGTCGGCCTGAGAGATAGCTATGGAACCAGTTGGAGACAGTGGGAAAAGGAGAGATTAGTGAGGACAGAGGGAAGGATATTGTGAGATACCATATCAAAAGCTTTTGATAGGTCCAGAAATACAGCAGAGGAGTGTAGGCCACTGTTTTTATGGTGCAGGATTGTGTCAGTGAAGGAAAGCAGGGCAGTGGTGGTGCTGTGAAATGGCCTGAAGCCATGCTGGGAATTTGGAGAGGAGATTGTTAGTTAATAGATAGTATAGTACCTGAGAGTTTATACATTTCTCAAGAATCTTGGACAGTGGAGAGAGGATGGCAATTGGGTGGTAGTTTGAAAGGTCAGGGGAGGAGCCCCCTTTATGTAGGGGAATGATGTGTGAGATCTTCCATAGAGTGGACACGTAGCTTTCTGATATGGAGCACTTAATTAATATGGAAATTGGATAGGCTAGGATTCCCACTGCTATTTTGAGGTATTCTGGGGGTAGGTATTCAGCAGCGAGTTTAGTGGGCTTTAGTTGTGTCAGATATTTTTATATAGTAGGTGGGTACTGCGGAGAACGTGAAGGAGGAGGGTGGGGGGATGGGGTTGTGTAAGAGGCTGGGGAATGAGGAGATTTGTTGTTTGGCTAGACACAGAATGGTTTCAGTGAAGTGTATGTTGAAAGAGGCAGCTATACTGCTGGAGGAGGAGGGGATGGTAGGTGGGGGGGGAGAACCTAGCTTACCTGGGTGGAGTACGGAGTTTATTGTTGACCAGACGTGTTTAGGATTGTGATAGGAGGAGTTTAGGGTGGACTGACAGTAAAGGGCTTTATCTGTTTTTTTTTTGCTTTTTTTACCTTGTTATGCAGTTCAAGGAAGGATTGTCTAGCAGAGGGTGTTTGTTTGGTGCCATTGTTCCCATGCTTTGTCCTGGATTTTTGTAAGTTGCCGGGTGGTTCTTTGTAACCAGGGGGAGCTTTTAGTCTTAAGTCTGGCATATCTTAGGACGGCGTGAGTATTTAGGATGTTGAGGAAGGTGGATTTGAAGAAGTGGATGGCTTCATCTAGGTTGAGGTATTTTAGTGGTGCCCAGTTACAGTTTTTGAGGGATGAGTTGAAGGAGTGGGGTTTGAAGTTTGTTGTATTGTGGATTTGTTTATGGATGATATGATTGGCATTTTTTGAATGGTGCTTTAGGAGGAAAATGGGAGTATGGTCACTGAGGCTGTCAGGTAGACAGCCTGTTGTCCAGGAGTTGGGATCTTTGTTGACCAGTATCCAATCAAGGAGACTGTGGTTGTTGGGTTTTTTGTTTATATGGGTAGGTGACTGGATTAGTTGGGAAAAAACATATAGATTTATGTGAGTGGTTGGGTGGACATTATTGCAGGATAGCCAGTTTGTATTAAAATCTCCATGGATGATGGTTTCTTGTGGAAGGGAAAGATTGGCCCATTTTAGGAGGTTTGTTAGTATAGGGATATTCTGGCCTGGAGGGAGGTAGCAGCCGATAATGTTTATGGTTTTGTTTGGGTTTAGTTTGAGGTTGGTGTATAAGATTTCTTCATTACCAATCGGAGGGCAGAATTGTTAATAGTTGGATTTTAAGGTGATGTTTAAACATAAGTGCTATGCTGCCACCTTTCTTTGCTGGTATATCTGAGTGGAGGATGTAGTAGCTAGGGGGAAGAATTTCCTCACTTTTGATATAGGGTTTGAGCCAAGTTTCTGTTAGGAGGAGGATGTCAGGGGAGTATGTTTTTATGGTGGCATGCGGATCTTGGATTTTATTTTATATGCTTATGTTTAGGCACAGGATGAAGAGATCAGATGTTTTTTTGTTGGCTGTGATTAAAGAGAGATGAGGGGTATTTTGTAGGAGGTTAGTGGTGGAGTTAGAGAGGTGGGGCCAGGGTTAGGTGGATGTCCCCGCTATGGGTTAGTTTGGAGAGGGAAGCCAGTATAAGTTTAATATAAATAGTTAAAAGTCTGTCATATTTTAGGGATATCATTTGCATAAAGTTGGATAGTATTTGGTATTTGAGTGGGACTGTTGGGATGTGGTTTTTGGTGGTTGGGGAAGTGCAGTTATGGAGTGGGTGTTGGAAGGAGAAAATTTTGAGGGTAAAGTGAAATTGGTTGGGAGAGTTAATTATGGAGGTGTGATATGATGTTAAGTGAGTGAGAAGAATGCAAGCAAGAAGAGCAAGTATGTTAAGCAGAAGCATGGTTGTGCTGAGCTAGAAGTGATGTGGAGTAAGGGAGGGAGCTAGTTGGGGGGTGGAGATAGAGTCAGGGTAGCTCTGGTTGGTGAGAAAAGTAGTGGGAGTGGTTATGGTTGGGATAAATGTAGATGTAGTTGGGGAGTGTCGGATTTGGGTGCAGGGTGGGGCACACAGCAAGCCCGTGTAAAGCACGGGTGAGCGGAACGGGGCCTACACCCCACGCAAACAGACATTAAGGTATGTATTATAGAGCTGCATGGTACTGCTTAGGTTATGGTATTGTAAGGTGATTTCTTGTTTAAATTCAGCTTAAAGTTAGCTTTTTGTTAGCTTTAGTTAGGGTTTTGACTGAGTTCACACTACAGTTCAAGTAATGGGCAGGAGAGAGTTTAGCAGTGGGAGAGTGGGTGAAAGGAATCACAAACAATAATGACCTAGCTTTTGCCCAATCGAGTGTGCACAGCCTTGTACTGTAACACTTATAGTTAGAGAAGGCACATATACTTGTTTTTCACAATATATGTTTCTTTACCATAGTATTGGTCCCCGTTGTGCTGCAGGCACTTCAGGAAGATTTCCACAAGTAGTAGGAGGGTTGGGGGAACATAATTCGGGCAGTAGTTTCAATTAACTGTTAAATAAAAACAAATTAGAGAAGAATTAGGGGTACGAGGTTAAGAGAAGGAACATGGCAGCTCAGGATAGTACAGCTGTAACATTAGCATAGACCTAATAAAAAAATGGCAAAACTCCAGTCCTGAGTAAGAAGACAGATGCTCCATAATATGTCCAGGGTTCTCTATCTATTTGTGGTACCTCTAAACGGGGGAGGCATCAATCCTGAAGACAATGAACTTTTGGAGCATGGGAGGGGGAAGGATTTAAAGAACTTGCTTAATCGACCCCTAGAAAATATTCAGTTCATCTGTATGATATGCTGATTACTTTGAAAAGCCATTCAGGAGAACAGAAGTGAAAGATATTGTTCTAGATAAAATGGGTTTTTATCAGGGCAGATTCACATATTCCAGTAATGCTAATAAATATATCTGCTTTCATAGTAGATTTAAGTGGCAGTACTGCAGGAAGTATTTTGAAAAAAACATTTTCTCCCATTAGAAAACTATTAGCCTAACAAGCTGTACTCAGGCCTTGATTATACAGTTGCATAAATTTGCAGCATTGATTTAAAGAGCGAATTAGGTAAAGACAAAAGAAGTAGAACATGTAGCAACTTAGGTATTCCAGAATGGGAACATAATACATGTAATACTTTAGTTAAAAGGAGATTTTGTAAAACATTTATAGCATACATTTCTTACAGGAAGAGTTTAAGCATACAATTGTTTTACGAAGAACAACACACATTTTATGTGTGTTTACCCCTTTGAGCTACAATGAATTGTTTATTAGTTTATTTTCACAGCACAGAAGTGGTGGTATATAGGAAAATCTGTAAGACAGTGACAATGTGTAGTTCTAGTGGGAAACAATTACATTTTAACTATTAAACAATGACAATATGCAGCTCACAGACCAAATGATGAGGGTTAACTCAATGCAATTAGACCTGTTTTCATTAAGTAAAGTCTCTGGCTAGCAGTGTCATAAAGGTCAAAATAGTTAACACTGTAAAGTTTTAGTTGCAATTTGTTTTTTGTTATAAATATTTATTTATTTTATTTTACATTTGTTTACCGGGATAGTCCGACTGGATACATGTCCATTTTCAACGGATGCCCGGGGAGAAAAGCTCCACATAGATAGACTTACATAGATTACACAGAAGTTAGCAAACAATTATAAAAACAAAGTGATTATATACAATGGGTTAGTAGTGTTCCCTAGTAGGGACTCACAATTCTCATGGACAGACAATTAAAAGTAAGAGACATCAGACTGGAAGCAGAACTTGGTGATGTAGTTACAAGTTATGATAATTGCAGAATATGCTTTTAGTTGATAACTTAATCAGGGTTGGTATATGGGCATAGCCAATTCACTTTGAGGTACTGTTTGAGGTTTTTTTTTGAAGAGACTTTTGGAGGATTGTAGGGTTATATAGTTTGGCAACGAACTCCAGGTTTTGCCAATGAAGTTGGCAAGCAGGGATTCATCAGCAGAGTTATTAGCTTTGTGGGTTTGGACCAGTAGTTTATCGGCTGACCGTAGGGATCTTAGGTTGCTATATGGCTTAATAATAGTTTTAAGTGAGGGGTTATCCTCAGGGCGGTACAAAATTTTGTGTGCTATTAAGAGTTAATTGAATTGAATTAAGCTGGGCAGTTCTAGCCACTCTAGTTGTTTAAGGTTCTGGCAGTGGTGGGTTCTATAGGTGGAGCCAGTGGCGAATCTGGCAATATGATTGTAGCTATGGGACAGCTTATCTAGTTTGGATTTGTTGTGGTTTGAGAATACAGGCGAGGCATGTAAAAGAGTAGAGAGTAGGTGTTATCGGGCGATTGCAGTCCTAGCCAGTGGGGGTTAAAAATGTCTTGCTTCTATACAGTGATTGAAGCTTCTTATTGATGGGCTGTATGGTTTTGTTAACCTGTAGGTCAAATTTGAGATTATTGTCTATGGTAACCCCTAGCAGTTTGGTGTGATTATCTGGGGAAATAGTGGTACCATTGTTAGACGTGACAGAATGAAAGTGGTGGATATATTAGTGGGAGAGAAGTGTAGAAGTTTAGTTTTATTGGGGTTCAGAAGTAGGTGATGGTTGGTGTGCCAGTTCTCTATAGTGTTAAATGTATTTTGGGTTAGGATTTGCAAGTCGGATGGGGAGGTGGCTGAGCAAATGAGAGTGGAATCATCTGCATATTGAATGCAGGTAGCTTTAGGGATAGCAGTGTGGAGGTTGCTGATAAAAATAGAGAAGAGTAGTGGACCTAGTATGGACCCTTGAGGGACACCAAGTTTGAGAGGTAACTGGCTGGAGAGTTTGCCCTGCCATAGTACCGCCTGCTGTCTACCAGTCAGATAGGACTGGAACCAATGGATAGCAGGCTTGTTGAGGGAAATAAATTTTAGTGAAAGAATGAGAAGTTTATGGTTGACCATGTCAAAGGCTTTTGATAGGTCAAGGAAGAGGGCAGAGGTTAGCCTATTGTCATTCCTGTTTTAGTTTATGGCAGTAGTAAAGGAAAGGAGGGCTGAGGTGGTGCTGTGGTATGGCCTGAAACCATGCTGGGAGTTGGACAATAAGTTATTCTGTGTAAGGTATTGCATTAGTTGCTTGTGTACACAATTCTCCATTTTTTTGGCTAGCGGGGAAAGAATGGCAATGGATCTATAGTTGGGTATGTCTGAGGAGCTACCACCTTTATGGAGTGAGATGACATGAGATATTTTCCAGAGGGAGGGGATAGCATTTTCGGATAAGGTTCTGTTGATGAGGATAGATATGGGATATGCAATGCCATCTGCAGTTATTTGTAGGTACTCTGCAGGGAGGAGGTCAGCAGCGAGAGTGGTAGGTTTTATTTTTTTAGAAGTATTTTGATAAAACTAGTGGATATTGGTTGGAAGCTAAATTCTGGGTGATTATTAGGTAAATTAGGCATGTGGTTTAAGTTAGAGGGGGTTAGTTGATTTGCTAGGGATTGGATTGTTTCAGTGAAAAAGTTATTAAAGGAACTAGCTATGGTCTCTGGGGAACTATGGATGTAGTTAGCCGGGGTTGGGGTGGTGGAGTGACCTGGATAAAGTAATTGATTTAAGCCTGCCCAGAACTTTTGAGGGTTGTTGTTGTGTTTTTGTAGGAGATTTTGGTAGAAGCTTTTTTTATCCAGTAAAATAGATTTTTTTTGTATCATTCCTGAGTTGACGATATTTTAGATGGTCAAGTGGGACTTTGGTTGTTTTCCAGCTGGCCCAGGCTCTGTTTTTAGTATTGATTTTAGCTTTGGTATCTTTTGTGAGCCATGTTGCTGTATTTGATCTAGTTTTTATTGTACGTGCTGGAGCATGGGAATCAAGGATACTTAGGAATTTAGTGTTAACGTGATCTATGGCCTCCTCTGATGTTAGATTTTTTTAGTTTTGACCAGTTAACTGCTTTTAATTCATTTTGGAATATAGCAGCATCAAAGTATGTATACATCTATATAAATATATATATATATATATATATATATATATATATATATACATGGTCTATTTATTAGATCGAAATACCATAATACAGACACTCATAAAGACAAGACAAAAACATTCCAAATTCACATCTACAAATTTTAACAAAACCGAAAGTTTGAAACAACGAATCAAGTAATGCACATATCTGGAAGCAGTCGGAGAATTTGAATGGACACCACTAAACTCAGAAAGATGTCTTCTTTAGTGTAACATAATATGTAAGAAAAAAATTTTTCATGTTTACTGATTGCGAATGACGATTGCGATACAGTGAGGATTAAGAAATTAACCCTTTTCCCCACTGTTGTGCGATCTCAGTGTTGGTATACATAATTTGGAGGGGGGAGGATGCAGGAGGGATTGCCTGCCTGCAAAAACATTGGGCAAGTTGTATTTATTTGCTTAAGTCATGGGTATAAATATATAGATTTCTTTGAGTTTCATGCAATGTCCATTCAAAAACTACTGTGACTTCTAGAAATGCACATTAATTGTTTCATTGTTTAAAACATGCAGTTTTGTAAACATTTGTAGATGTGAATTTGCAATATTTTTGTCTCGTCTTTATGAGTTTCGGTCTTATGGTATTTTGATCTACTGAAGTAGATCCAGATATATATATATATATATATATATATATATATATATATATATATATATATATATATATATATATATACATATATATATATATGTATATATTACATGCACACACACACACACACACACACACACACACACACACACACACACACACACACACACACACACACAGATACACACACACAAAACACACACATACACAAATAGATATATATAAATGGATATTCATACATTGAAAATACAACTAATTGAACAGAACTAGTCAGTTAGCAGCCTATTAAAACTAAAACAAGAAAAGTAAAATGTTTTTCGTAGGCAGCAATCTCCATTGCAACCCACACCCCTCAGTCTTTATCTCATGCACATCCTTTTCTTCATTTAACTCTTAGCTTTGTTTAACGTATTTCATTTACTCTCACACGCCCTTTGCTTTTGATAAGATTTTACTGTTTTTTTTTTCTCTTAAAATCCTATTGCTTGTTTCATAATTTCTTCCACCGCCTGTTATGAGAGTATCAAAGTATCATGCAAGTCACTAAATTCAAAATCTTTGTTGATATTTTTATATCAGTAATGATTTGGATGATGATAGTCAAATAACTGCATTACACATTATGTTTTGTGCATATCCTGTCAGGAGTCATATAGTTGAATCATGACCAGCGGGACACCTTTAGATTATATGCACATATAAACAGCACAGAAACCATGGTGTGCCTCTTATGGCAGGTGACAATGGTGATGTGTAGATAATGGAGGTGATAGGTTAGCTGCTACGTTAAAGAACTGTTGTACAACTATCTCAATACCACCTTCAATATGGATGATCAGTGTAAGCATACAGACATGAATCCTTTTCTTGGGCACTGTGACTGTTTAATTTGCATAAGCAATGTCCATAGCTATCTTAACTAATGTCTACTATTTAGACCTGTACACATGCATACACAGATTGCAACGTCATAAATTTATCACATGAAGAACTATTGTTTATCATTGTGGGAGCTCAGATAACTATGATGTATTATTAAATCATCAGAATGTCAGATGGTAGCATCTGGAGAGATGTTAACATTTTTAAATGTTTAGTGTGGTGGGTGCAATGATATGGATTTGTGAGTACTGAAAGTCAGTGTTTCTTCACACCACTGCCTTTTAATGCAATAACACCTTTCAAGCATGTTATAGGTGCACAGCTACCAGATGGACTTATACCTGGATATTGCCTATGCCTCTGATTGACAGAGGCAATCAGTAAATCACCCCTATAAAAAATCAAACTTGTGGGTCACATTTGGGTTGCATGGCTAGCCTTCTGTACACCTATGAACCTACATGTTGGGCCACTGCAGGTGATGACAAAGGAGTGCTTCCTGTGCTGAGATGTACACTGCCTATGAATGTGGACAGCCAAACACTACTACAGTCTCGAGCACCTTTTACCTCATGCAGATATGATGTTTACTAGACATCATAATGTCTTAGGACCATGGTGACATACAACAGCTGCTGTGCATTTTTTTATATTCTACCACATGTTGACAGATGACAAATTATATTCTATGGTGCTGATGTTCTGAAGGCATGGTCAAAAACAATTAAGGAACATTTTGGATATGTATGTTTTACATATTGGTACATCTAAGGAATCTGGTCATGTTTTGCTTCTCATTGACAGAAAAGTACTAATGTCAAAATCTGTGGATTTTTGTAATGTGCTTGTTATAGTATGCCTATATGCATTGTGTTGTTCAAGGCAGAGGATCCACTGTTAACATTGTCACTTAAAGGCTGTTAATGTTGCACATCTATGTTGTATTGAGAAATGCATCGGTTTTCCTGGCTATTAAGTTGTTTGATTAAACATTTAGGTACAGTTATTTCATCCTTTCTTATATTTATAACTCTGATAGACAGACAGTGTCATCTTTATAAACAGAGACTCCCGATTCCGTTTGCATAACTTTTGCATATCTGGACTGCTCCAGGTACATCCTGAAATTGTGGGACTTCCTGTGAATCTCAGAAGATTTTTTGAATTAAACCAGACTTTGCAGTACGTTTTTGGAAGAGTATAAGCCATTAATCTTTGCATGCTATGTTTATGAATACTTTCCATAAACATGTAAAGTTTCTATAGGAACTTATACCCTAGTAAAGAACAAATGGAAAACAGCTCTTTGTTCTTTCTAGGCTCACAATAATTCCAGAATTTCTCCTTAACTGATGGAATTTTTCCTTTTCCTTTTCAAGAAAGGTAAAGAAGTCAAATACCTTCAATACATCTTCCCAGTGCCATTTAGGAATGGAGTACACTGTATGTTTTGAGGTTTTTCATCTAATCATATTGAATGGAGGAGTAAATTTGATTATTATATTTAAACCTTCATTTTTAGGCTAAGTTTCCATGCAGCAATCAAATTTTGTGAAAGCAAATATGCTGCTTCACTTCCGATAAACATTTTCTCCACTTCCTGAAAATGTTTCAGATGTCTAATACAATCCAATGTTATGTTGAATTTTAAGAAAGAGAAAGACACTAGTGATGATGTATTCTAGCCTTAATGAGATGCATATTCAGAAGAAACGTGTATCACATGAGATGCTAGTCACTGTATTTAACATGTTAGCTTTAAAGCTATATATTCAATATCTAGCAGTAGAAACCACTAAAAGATCATCATCAGAAGAAGGAAAATTATAAAGCCAAGCAGAATATAGAAGGTACGCAGAAATTCCAATAACCTACCAGGTTAAAATTAGATAGCATTTATAAATTCATCCACATAAAACAAAATTCATCCCTGTCAATATTCAAGCACAACTTACATCAATGGATGGGAAACAGAAAATTTACCCCAGGACTGCCCCTGTACTACTAATGGACAGATACAGCTACTAACTGCTTTATCCCACGCACGGGTTCCCTCAAATTATCCATGGTATGATCCCAGTTATTCTCATTAGGGGGTAATATATAATCATCGACCTGGGATGGCTAAGTCCAGTTTATAACCAAATGAGATAGGTTATTTTGAGCACAAAAAGGGAAACTGGCTATACTTAGAATAGACCACAAGGGCAGCTAATCTAGTACTTACCTATGAACCCATGAACCTTTGATTGATGCTGTTGCATTCTGCAGTTAATTAGATGAACCGCTGGGGTTTAACAATCATGCATATCTCTGCAATTTCCAGAAACTGCTATGCAGTCATAGAACTTCAAGAAGTTTGTGATTTTTTTCCTTTAGCTGCCAGTTCTCTGCACCTTTCTGGGGCTGCACCATTACACATCATTTGACAGCTGCCTGCATCTGTGACTTTGTCACATATCTGATGCTAACTAAATTGTAGTGGCATAGCTTTGGCAGTGTTTCACAGGGATTCTCCTACAGCCAAGATGAGACAGAAACCCCTATTTATAGCCTGAAAGACATAATGTTAACATAATATAAAGTAGTGCACTGTGATAAGAATATTATCGAAATTAGTGTGCTATTTTTTTATTCTGTATTATTATGACATTAACAGAAACCTATGATGAGCACAGCTGAATATGAATGCCAACTTACTTCATACACAATGTAAGGATAATGCAACATTAACTTACCTGGAAAACAAGTGTTATTCTGAATAGGAAACTTAGAAACAGGAAAGATACCTGGCACACTGTGTTGACAAGCAGTATTCTCAGTTACCTGCCATATCAAAAGCTCTCAATAACTACAAATATGCATTATATGTATTCTAAGGTCAGTGAGGTCTAATGCAGATTTAATTCTCTGGAACTTTAATTTGTGACATAGCATGCCAATCCATTCTAATCACTACAACTAGCTTAATGCTATTTAAGGATATACATCCATATATGATATCCCTCTTTTAAAGCTTATGTATAGATTTATGTTACACCAGTCACTGTAAAATAACTCATCTCTAAAGCAGGCATATCAAGGGCTATTTATATAAGAATAAAATGCTCTTGTGCATTCACAAACATTTTTAATACATAAAAAATGTAGTTCTTAGACTCTTTTTTAATGGAGTAATCCATACATTTGTTAGGTTTCCATACTGCTGAACTATATTAGGAAAAGTTAACAAGTCTGTATATACTTGATATTTGATTATAACTTTTTAAGATATTTTTCCACATGTATGGTTTTGTCCGGAGACCTAATAAATAACACATTGAATCAGTACATGTGGTCTAAACTCCATGTAGTGTAACACAAATTGACTTATCTGTAACCTTTGTTTATCAAATGGAATGCTAATCATGCAAAGTAACTTAAGAGAATTTAAAGCTATACACACACATGTAGGCTAACCAGCATATGCAGGTAAATTAGAAATAAGATGTACTTTGTAACTGATAAGCAATATGCTGGGATTTTGTGATACTGATTTGAAGGGGAGGTAGGTTACGGAAATCTTATAGGGTACATAATGTAATGGAAAAGGAACAGCCTTTGCTCTGTGATGACACGTAATCTTTTGTGAAAAGCAGCTTGGGGACAGATCGGGACTGAGACAGTTATACATGGTTATATGATAACTAGCACCATTCTGTGATGCTCATGGGGGGTGCATGACACACACATTGTATACATTGTATAAAAGGTACTGCACTGATAGTATTAAAACTGAAATGCCTTTGTTTATTTCCCTTTGTTTTTGAAGTAGGCAGTAAAACGAACACTGTTCACACAGTTTATACTAATGAACCTAGTTACTAGAAACATTTTTTTTTAGTTTGGAGGTTAACATTTTTCTTTGTACTTAATGGGGGTGGGAAAGCAGAATTTTAAAATAAATTTGGAAAAGCAATCCTTGACACTGGAATATTTCATAAGAAAAAAAGGACAGTGATTGACAGAATGAAAGAAAACAGCAACTACTTTGCTTTCAAGTTCATGTTACAAGACACGCTTAGTTATTAATATTAATGATAAATGCCCAATAATACTATTGCAGTTATTTCATATTAAATATTCTATGCTAATAGATAATTTTCTGCAACTTCATTTATATAGATGACTGTGAAAAAAAATTGGTGCTTTATACAATATGCATAATACACAACAATGTAAGGGGGGGGCAAGAAATGAGACATATTTTTTCAGAGTGAAGCCATGGCATTTTGCTCTTTACTTTATGGTGTAAGGGAAGCAATTTTCAGATTTTAAAAATAATTCTAGAAAGATTCAGAACCACAGAGTTAGTTGGTGACTTATGCCAGCTATGTTGGAGTAGTATATCTTTGTAAATGTTTAAAGGCTACTAGTCCAGCTGAGGTGAAGCCAAAAATACCAATGTATAGCCTGAAAGATAGTAGAGTAAAATATAAAACATTAGCATGCTAGGTTTAGAACAGGACCTAGTTGCTATTGTAATCTTGGCATGCTAAATCTTTTCTGTTTTGTTACATCACTAACAGAAACTTGTGTACACTATTATATAGCTGAATCTTCCCTGATGTTAGTCATAAATATAATATTTCATTTTTTTTAATAATTTAGTATGATGATATCATTTATATAAGTGCATAATGCTCTTAAGTATTGGATTAATAACCGAGCATGATTATAACATTTATATAGGTACTGTATATAATGCACTTAAGTATTGGTTTAATAACTGAGTATGATACCATTTATATAAGTGCATAATGCTCTTAAGTATTGGATTAATAACGGAGTATGATTATAACATTTATATAGGTACTGTATATGATGCACTTAAGCATTGGTTTAATAACTGAGTATGATGATACCATTTATATAAGTGCATAATGCTCTTAAGTATTGGATTAATAGCGGAGTATGATGATACTATTTAGATAAGTATATAATACTCTTAAGTACTGGATTAATAACTGAGTTTGATGATACCATTTATATAAGTGCATAATGCTCTTAAGTATTGGATTAATAACGGAGTATGATGATACCATTTAGATAAGTATATAATACTCTTAAGTACTGGATTAATAACTGAGTTTGATGATACCATTTAGAAAAGCATATAATGCACTTAAGTATTGGATTAATAACTGAGTATGATGATTCTATGTATATAAGTGTATAATGCACTTAAGGATATGGATAATGTTTAACTAGTTAGTTTTTTTCCAGTAATAGTTGAAGCTCTGTGACCTTTCTGGCAACCCTCATAACCATAGCTTATTTGGGAGCTCCTTGTTCCCATGTGGTTTAGTGGAAGCCTAATGATGCTTATGTCAGAATGGCATATCTTTTGTAGTTTTCCCAGGGCTTTTAGTGTAGCTGTGTGTAAGCTCACATTTACAGCCTGTGAGACACCATGGTAATAACATTTAAATCATTAGACTGTTAGGATTAACACATCTACATGCTATAGTAATGATAGCACGCATATATTCTATGATGCTGTAGCACTAAGGGAAACCTACACTGTATGCCACTATAATAACAGAGAAATGGGAAAATTGTTTGGAATATTATATAATGGATAAGTAAGATAGTGCTGTTCTGCTATAAGAAGCACTATTCTGTGATCCCCTGTTTGTGAGGCAGATGTGGGAGAAACTGTTTTATAAAAGACAGCATAGTGGTGATCTGAATTGCAAATGTCATTTTGTGATACATGACTGGTACAGATGGAACTGGTAGCAATATGGTGCACCATATAGTAATAATGCATCATAGTACAATTTTGTGAAAATAAGCACCATTTTATGATACTATAATGAGGGTGCAGGCTTTAATAAAGGTATTGCACCAATACTTGTTATGAATTTTTTTCTGTTTTGTGTTTGTACAGTTGGACATATTAGTATAGACTGAAGACATGAAACATATTTTCCTAGTTGGAGCTGTGACATTTTGCTTTGCATTTTATGGCCACTAAGAAACTAAAAAGCAAAGATACAGCATTTTGAAGTGATCATGGAAAGCATTATTAGCCATTGTAGAGCTTAAAAAATGGAAAGGGTGGACATGTTAATGAGTTAGAAAATGCACTGATTATGTTTTTATGTTGGCACTACAGGACATGCCTCCTTATTAATATTGATGATAAATACAGTATTAATAGTACTGCAGTAATTGAAAGCTAGGCCATGACTGAGTTTGTGCAATAGGAAGAGAATGTAGCAGCACACTGGCCAATTGTATTAATTTCAAGTGGATCGAAAAGCATATTTTCTGAGTGGCGCTAACATATTTTGCTTTGGACTTTATCGTGACAAGAAAGCAAGAGGCAAAATTTACCATTGCAGTGTTAAATAACTAAAAAGGCAGACATTATTAGCAATAAACAATGCAATAGAGATAGTAACACAGAGGAAAGAAATTGCTACCCTGATGGCAATTTATTAGACAGCAGATGCTGTACTAATTCTAACATCTTAATGTTTTATACCTGTATGTTGTCATGGTAATAGCATAGCATTATGTTAAACATACCACTGTAATGGAAAACTCTTACAAAACTGTATTTGCACAATAGCCATTGAAAGTAACACTGCTTTATACAATATATATATTAATGAAATGCGTATTGAAACCATTTTTTGTTATCCCTGTGACATTTTGCTTTGCTCTGAATGAGGAAGTGGAAGCAAGACACATCATTGTAAAATAATTTAGAAAGCAACATTTAGCATAGTAATGTTGAATATAAAAAGGGAGGATGAAGATTGTTAGCGAAGAAGAAACAGTATTATTTGGTCATTAGTATCATTAACATTAAAGATAAGTGCACTGCAGCTGTATTACACTACCTACTACATTTATTGCTGCAATGAATCAGATGTGCTATGATCTAGCAGAAATTGTATTTATTTGTGTATTGACTGCTAGAGCAGCTCTGAGTGAAGCAGATTGTAGAGTTTACACATGCATACAAGCTAACATCAAAAAGGTTTGATTTCTGGGCACTGGTAGTTTTAAAACATATAGTATTTGGACAGGAAGATTTGATTAATTTTATGTTTTTACTCAACTGTCATGCTCACATGTAATAATATTAAATAAGTATTTCCCCAATAAAAGACAGAAGTGTTAGAACTGTCGAACTTCATACGAGTTCAACTGATTGACATCCTAGCACATCAAACTCAAATCCAGATCATATCAAGGTAATACTGTTGAATACCAGAAGCCTAAACAACAGATGAGTGAACTTGACGTCTTACTTATCCTCAAAGACATATGAATTTGCTTGATTACAGACATATGCTTCCAATAGGTACAGCATCTATCATGCATTTAAATCCACAGGCAGCTGTATGAAGGTGGTCATATTTATTTATAACCCAATTGTCTCTCTCCAGATTTCACTTGACACAAACTAGAAACTGGCTGAAGTCCTTCAAGAACTCAGTAAAGCTAATTGTCATATCCCAGCCAATTATAGAACCATAACTGTAGCATACCATAACATAACCAGTAAGAAAAATTAGCCATGAATCTAAACGCTTTTCTTATGGTGACCTCATCTATCCACAGATGAAATGGAAAAATGCTACTACCAACAACACAAATGCCAGGGATTTCTGCACTTTGTAAATACAAATATACTTGATCAAGCTGTCTCTGTGTCCACTAGAAGTGTCAGATTACTAGATATTATAATCATCAGTGTTTCACCACCTCATTTGTTATCCTCAATTTAATCAAATGTGACCATCTTGTAGTGACCTTCTCTATGAAAACTGGTTTCATGGCCCCTAATTACTCCTCTACTTTCAGGAGTAACATCAAAATGATATACGTGCAATTTGCTGATCTTACTAATTATCACAACAATGTTATAGCTATGCAGCAAACATTGTACCTTAGACTGTCGTCTACAAATCTGACTTTTATTCTTGCATAGGTAGATATATTGAGGCATCTGTACCAGTTGAATGTAAATATGTGAAGTTTAAAACTCCCACATCAGCAAATTCTCTATCAGAAAGGAAAAGCTACTGGCCATCTATAAAATATCCCCATGTCATCATTATAGAAAAGATTTAAAACTGGTGAGTACATCCCTCAAACTTACTATTATGAAGTGCAAGGCTGAATATGAAGTTAGAGTTGCAATCAATAAAAATAAAACATAAGGCTTTTTTATATTAGGAATCATATGTTACAACAAAAGTCTTACTCTAATTGTACTATCTTTTCTGATTCCTAGGATATTTCTAATATTTTGCAGAAGAAATTATCTTCCCACTCTCCTCAACTGTATTCTACTTGACTCATTTTTCCAACTGCTCCCTCATTGCCCCCCCGCCCCCATCCACAGTCATGCTTCACCAAGTCCTTTTGGCACATTTCAAAATTAAAAATACAGGTCCTATGGGTCCTGACAATATTGTTTGATATCTGCTGAGAAGCAATAAGTTCCACATAGCAAAACCCCTCCTTCAACATGTCATCCTGGTTGACTCCACTGTTACATCTGCTAGACATTGATGAATATATCAGAACTTTCTATAGTCATCTAATGTGTATATTTCTCTTCAAATTGATTTGTTGTGTATTTTTCTAAACAGAAAGGGATGAGATGAGTTGCCACTATGCAGAATTCTTGAATATCTAAGTGAATGTGTTGCACAGTAACAGTTTATAATACCCCCAAGGACTAAGGAATACAGCTCAAAGCTGATAAAAGATTCATTCTGATTAAAACATGTCCTGAAATGAATATCAACTGTGCAACAGAGACATGTAGCAAACGCAATGAAAACAGCTGACTCATGACAAAAATCATGAATTCAGTCTGTTTGATAACAGAGAAACCAAATGACAAGGTCCATGTAAAATGATATTCTGAATTAGGAAACAACTTTATGGAAGCAGATTAAAAGAACATAAGTATTTAACAGGTACTAGACACCTAGAAACATTGCATTAATGTGCATGACTGTACATATTTTTAGCTTACTATAAAAGCTGATTAAGTAGGTTGTGCTTAGTTACAATATATATATTGCCATATTTGCCTGCTTTTACTTGAGATTGCAATGCTCCATCTAGAAAGTGCTTCCTGTCATGCCTGCAAACATACAGAAACATGGTATTTATACTAAATTGTTTTATAAAGAAAACAAATCCTGTTCTAATTTTATTATTAGTATCTATTGCATCATCCTTATTCTTCCAACATCCCTAATATGTGGAAAAGAACTGCTGTGGTACCTTTGCTTAAAGGTGGCCCTTTTTCTAATCCTGAAGATTACTGATCTGCTAGTCTTGTTAATCTTATTTGGAAGGCTATGGACTGTATTATACCTAAGCTAATGAACAAGAATATATGTGACCTGATATCCCTGGATACATACAGTTTGACCTTGTAAAAGAAAGATAATATCCATTTAGTCTGGATGAGCTCTTCAAAATTGTTACAGAGGCCATGTTAAAAGGCATGTTTCCATGTTGCCTACCTGGACCATGTCAAGGCATTCAAGACTATACACAATGTGGGGATTATTGACAAAGTCTCCTGACTAAACATTAATCCATACATAGTTTGCTGGATAGCTGACTGGATGTCAAATAGAAACCATACTGATTAGGTCAGGAATATTGGGTCTGGACAGAAAAATATTGTACCAGGATCATCCCAGTGCTGGGCCCCATCCTGTCTGTCGTATCCTTTCCTTATGGAATAGCTGACATGAAAGGACTATGGTTAACCATGTTTGTTGAACATTGAAAACTGGGAGCTGTAATTAAGTCCCATACTGATACTCAAATTTGCCAGCAAGGATTGGACCAAACAAATGCTTAGTGTGTTAATCATAGGTTTACTCTTAGGAATGCTGTATAGTTTCATTTGAAAAATGCACATCATCACTCCATACTATGTAGATAACATTTGACTTAAATATGGCAAAACCATCAGAGACCTGTTATGATAACTGCCTCTCCTTTGAGCACCACATCTCTAAAATGGTTAAAAAAATCCTTCAGCCTTGTGCAGCTTAACCTTCACGTTATCTCTTTAAGGTCCAAACAGTTGCATTATTCTTCCCAAATTAGGCTCATAATTAAGCAATGACTGATGACATGGTTTGGTATATTGAAGATTTACCCACAGTTGGTGTGGTTTAATCATAAGGGCGAAGCCGGAGTGATTAAATAAAGCCAATCGTGGGTAAATTTCAATATACCACAACCACAGAGTTGATTATTGTTATTATACAATGACATTATGTAAGAAAAAAAACGTACTTTTCTTAAATAATGTCTTTGTATAACGGTGCATTACTGTTCTTCCGCTGGTTGTGGTACACTGCTTCCTTGTTTTGACGTACTGAGCATGCATATGGGACTTGCGTCCCATGCATACCCAGTACATCAATGCATTGAAATGGAAGCAACGGAGAAAAGAAAGTCTCAATTGCTTCGTTTTTTTCTTTTTCTTTTTTATTTGTTAAAAAAAATGTTTTGAGCACTTTATACCAATGGAAAAAAGTCCGGGCGACCTGACCTTTTTCTGTTAGTATATTGTGGGATTTACAAAGGGCACACTGGCCAATCAGCATGCACGTTTTGGAATATTAATGGGGGGGGGGGGTCATTGTATAACTGAGTATAATGCTTCCCTTGATGTAGACATCATTAAGTACCTAAACAAACTCAAGGGAGGTCATAGTTTCTCAACCAAAAGATCTTAGTTGTTAGTACCCCTGGTTTAATGTTATAGACTAAATACCCTATGCTTTTATTAAATCTCATAAAAACTTCAAATGATGATCTTTGTTTGTCTTCTGTGCTATGACTGACCTTGCACACTTTGAACTCTATCACTTAAAACTGAACTAGTGATAAAGCAAAGACCCACTGTTGAGAGTTAAACCTATACCATCATATTAACAACACAAGCTGGCATGACAGAGATATAACCCAACATATACCCAGGCAACCTTTAAACACATCTAATTGATTGGATTTGTGATCGCAAATGTTCACCAGGGATATTGAAGACAATGTATGTAATGGGAGATACTAATCTCTCACCAGCACTGGGTAAAATGTCTGACGTTCTCAATGATTTCCTTAACTTTATGCTTAGTAAAAATGCATAAATCTACGAACATCTCCATGTCATACATGCACTATGGAGAGAGTAAAAAGTTGAAGTAACTCAAATTGTTTTACCAGCTGCAGAGATCATAAAATCTGTACATAGTACAGAATTTGGGATCACATATTACAGTGCAGGTAGAGATCCTCCCAATGTGTATTTTTGAATGGTCAGTGCAGTAGAAGCCGTATTGATATAGTCAAAGAAATAAGAATAATACCCACTTTACTGTGCTGTAAAACATATGGTACAAATGTAAGCTTAGCTGAAAACCTTGTTGCCTTTACTTAGACACTTGTGGCCAGAATACAAGAGGCTTAGCTTCACAGTCACAAAATGTGATGAAAAGCAAGACATTTCTTCTAGGAGACTCAATGGTGGTACTGTTATTGACTGACAGAGCAAATTTCTGGCCACAACAGAGTGTTTCTCTGAAGAGTTAGACAATGTGATTCCAGTAAACTCAAAAGCCTCTTGGTCTGAGAAGTGGAAGCAATAGCAGATACACCTTGTTGGTGACTCCATACCCTAATGTGGTAGGGTGACCATGGTGTTTACCTATAACCTTGGTCACTTAACAGCTTCTAGCAAGGAACATGAAGTAAGAACTATTGTAATCCTATCACTTTATCAGAAAAGAGATTTATGGGACTTTGTCATAAGAAATAATGACAAATTTTCCTCTATGCTAGTTTGTACCAAATTAATACACAATGAACTTGTTATAGAAGCAAAAACAGAAGTTGCATCTTTAGATTTAAGGAATCATTGAGGTGAGTCACAAAAGATATTGAGGCAGATGTCACAACTGCAGTTCTTCTTAGCCTCATGCAAGAATCGCATAGCACATGCAGTAGGCCCAAAGTGCTAATGCACAAGTGAGATGTCTCAATAAAATTCAGCAGTGATTTATAAGAGCTTCTTTACCTTTCTCTTTTGATGCTTATACCATACCACACGTTGACAAATGGAATAATATGTTGGGAACCATGATGACAGTGTGATTAACAATTGCTACTAACATGTCCATTCATTGTGGGGGAGAAGAGGAGATAATGGAATTTTCTACACAATAAGAACCGTTTTGCTGCTTACTCCTACTGAATGGCTACACAGTGCCTGTGCAACATTTCATTGATTAATGTCCAGACTATTCTCGCCACATAGCTATTATACCACATCTTACCTGGATGATATGGGTATCCATAGACAAGACTGGGCATAACATTCTACATAGTGCAGATGGCATTCAACTCCACTTTGGAAAGTTTAATATATTGTCAGCCAGACCAGATATGTCTATTGCCTGGAAGATGCACTCAGTCTAAGTTACATTGTGAGTAGGGAACTTGTGAAGAACTAAGTAGAGAAGGTCAATGCTATCCAGGGGTCATGCAATAATGCTGGACGGGGGGGGGGGGTGTTATTGTGTAAATAATGCTTGGCGTCGGGCCTCTACACCCCTGGAAGGGCATTATTTACACAATAACACACACCCTGGAGGGCATTATTGTGGTTATAGAATAGGTAGTCTGTAAAATGATCATGTTTTACTTACTCATTTATATTTTTATTACTATTTTGTTATATATTTTTGATATAAAATAGTTCCTCCTCCTAATGTTTTAAAGTTGCTGTAGTATATGCAAATGGTGTTAGAGGAAGCATTTTACATCCACTATCATTTTTAAAAAATATCTAAATATTTGCTTTATTTTTTGGTCTCTTCCTGCTAAAATGTATGGTTTCTTGCCAGTCATTGGGGATTGAAGTCACTAAATAATGACAAACATTTGACTTTCAGACTTTATTTCCTTCAGAAAATTCATGTTAACACAAATCTTGTTATTTAACTTACTTTGCGATTTTTATAAGAATGGCATTTAAAATCTTTTTCTACTGCTGAGTCTTTCTGCCCCCTTTATTTCAGGCTTTATCCAGATTTCATGAGCTAAAAGGTTGAGAGGTATGTAAAACCTCTTATCTGCTGCTGCCGCTGGTCCATCGATCTCACTGTCTCTCACACACACATGCACACACACACACACACACACACACACACACACACACACACACACACACACACACACACACACACACACACACACTTTTTTCTGTTATATTTAGCTCTTACACTCACTAAACAGCAAAAGCACTGCTTGGTGAGTGCAAATTAATGTCTCAATTGATCTCACTTTCACTCACATGCATGCATACACACAGACATAAACACACACACTTTTGTTTTTTTTAATTTTCTTTTTTTAAAATATATTTTGTACTCACTAAACAGCAGAAGCACTGCTTAGCACGCATAAAATAATGGGGGTCTATATCAGTTCATCGAAGGTTCATTTCCTTGAACCTTCATTCATCGACACTAATAGAACGAACGTTCACATCAGCAAACATTCACTTCAACAAATGACTTACACAGTATTTCAAACCCACACCTCCCAACTATATATACCAACTCCATGATTGCACTACAGTGGAGGAACTGGCACATTTTTTATGATAAGCAACTTGTTCTTTTGTCTGGGTAAATCATTCATTAAAATGAATGTTGGCTGATGTGAACATTCACTGTATTAGGGTCGATGAATGTAGGTTTGTGGAACTGAACCTTCGACAAAGTGATACAGACCCAAATAATGGCGGCCATTCAGTGTTTTCAGTCCGAGCTCCACAGCAGCTTGATGTGCTGCCATGAATCATCTGACTCATTATTAGCGGGCAATACTTGTATGTTAGCACCATTCTGGAAAAAGCTCATTTTTCAGTCAGGTGCAATCTATGGATTTTCCATTCTATAATAGCCTATAACTTAAAGTTAGGCATGGGTGTCCCATTGGCATACCTTGGCATACCTCTCAACTGTACAGAATGTTGCAGAATGTCCAGATTTTTCCCTCATATTTTTGGTCCATTTTTCATAAATGATTTTTTTGCCAATCATTGAAGATTTAAGTCAGAAAATAATGGCAAACATTTGAGTTTCAGACTTCATACCCTTCCAAAAAGTCATGCTAATGCAAAAACCTGTTATTCTATCTACTTTCTAAGTTTGTAACAGCAATATTTAAAATTGTCTCTATTTTTGGGCCTTTATCCCCCATTATGTATGGCTTTGTCTGGATTTCTTGCTTTAAGTGGTTGAGTAGTATGTGTCCCATGTTCAAGTTCAAGTTTATTTCAGTGCTTACTTCTAAGCACATTGCAAAACATAAACTTCAACAATATTACAATTAGATAAATTGAGTTAAAACAAACACTAAATTATTTAATACATTGCCCACAGATAAGTCTCTTGAAGTAAAGACCAGTGCAGTACAAATAAATAAAACATTGCATTAAAAAATTGCAAGAAGCAAGCAGTATACACTGCCTACTTTCCATGTAAGCAATACATTTTAAATTAGAGTGAGCAGTTTCAAACTAACATGCCCAACCCCAGGAACTTAAAAGTCATTCAATTTATTACTGAAATTTTATAATATTACAGATTATCACCTCGGTGGCTCCATTCATAGAGTAAAACAAAAATTTGGGGACCATATATGCTTGACATGGCTTGAGGAAACACTCAGCAGGGTATTTATTCAGCTGAAGAGTGGGTGCATGCTTTAGCCATCCTTTTCACAACAAATGTTGCTATGGATTTTGCAGATATGTCCACAACATGATTGAGCATAAGGAACAACAATATTATCTATGCACAGGAAATTATCTAACCTGAAGCCATTCAGTATTGGAGAAAAGATGCCCGTTCATCAAGTGGACCTTGGATGTCATCCATTATTGCAGACTCTGTATCTTCAAGCTCAGCAATGACTATATTTGGTTTCATTTTAAGCCGAAACATTGGTTATAAGAGCAGCATTAACTGTTATATACATCTTCCAAATTTTGTTTTGGAGGGAGGGGGTCAGATGAAACCCAGAAGGCTAAAGGAGAACATGCAAACTGCTCACAGACAGGGACTTGAGTTCAGTACTGAACCCAGACTCTCAAAGTTTGAGTCAAAGGTCTTAACCACTGAACCACTTATGCATCACTTTCCACTATAGCAGCTAAGCCAACACACAACTAGGAACCTGAGGACTGGGACTACTCTACAGTACTTGGCCCACCAGACATTTTACTGGATTAGCCCTCTCTTGTAGTCACCCTCTAGTATGTACTCTACACTTCCCCATCTTCTGAATTGGTGAGATAATATATGAGAAGAAAGGATTTCAGATACTGGTTCATTTATACTGGCCTTAGCTCACTGCCACCTTCTTTCCTGGCTTCTTGGCTTGATACCTCAAATGTCACCTGCCAGAAAGCAGGGCAGTTCACATGTGGATCAAACAGAAATTGTGAGAAGAGTGTTCAGGTTTTCTGCCTTTAATAAGAGCTGGAAACAGGGCACTACCACTTAAGAGTGTTGAATTCCTTTAAGAAACTAAAGCTATAAGATGCTGAATGACCCTAAGTTGTTTATAAAGAAATGGGGAAACTTGATACCCCTGATTAATAACATAAGAGACTGCGTTTCTAATTATGATTGTTGTACTCTGAACTATAAATGATGACCAGAAGAGAGTTTAAAGACTTTTTAGTCAGAGTGAATATACATCTGTCTGCTGAGTTTAAGTACTCTAAATAGAAACAGCAATAATATTTTGTTTGCATTTTTTACTATTAAAGAAACTGCTGTTTGAACGTAAAACTCTTAACACTGTCTTGTGTAACTACATGACTGAGCTATCCCCAAAGTCCTCACTTTATCAGACTAGGTATCACTAGAGATTGTACTCCTACAAGAAATGCCAGACAGATCACCAGATTAAAGACAGAGGTTATTTAGTGTGCAGGGCAATGCTGCATTGTGAGACAGACATAAATTTATTATCTAGGGTTATGCTGCAACAACAGATGCTAGTTGTATCAAAGACACAAGCCATTTAGTGCTGAAGTTATGCTGCAGTTAAGTTATGTTAGCTGGCCAGATGATTACCTCCCGAAAACTAAGAGCAAGAAAACCGGACAAAGACCAAAATAATAATGAGTGGTTAAAGGCCCAAAATCAAGGACAGATTTTAAATATTGTTCTTATAAACTTAGAAACTTGCTAAAATAACATATTTTTATTAGCATTATTTTCTGAATAAAATACATTTTGAAATTCAAATGCATGTCATTACTGATTTAACTCTTCAATGATTTGCCATAAACAGACCAAAAATATGAGGCAACAATCTGGACATTCTGTGAAAATCTGGACAGTTGAGAGGTATAGTAAGATTGCAAGTACTCATATGAGTCTATTATGCACCTGGTCCAAATGATGCTTGTTTGTAGATGAGCCTCACTAAGTGTTATCAGCTGCTCATAAGCTGAAGCAGTGTATGGTGCAGGACACCTCTGTAACAAATGATGCAGATTGTTCAGATGTTAAGTCATATAGACTTCAATGTTCAAATGTAAGAAATGATGCTAGCTAGTTGACAGCTGAGGCTTTGTAACCTCTGGATTTTTAGCAGCAGTAAATATGATGCTAGCCACTTGAAGGAGCCCATACATATTCAGGGGCTTAGCTTACAGCAAATAATATTTTAGGAAGGCCAAAGGACATTACATATCTAATCATCAGCTGAAGCATGGGAAGCCTACCAGACCAACGTTCATGACATCTTTTTAATGCCTCCTGTTCAAAAATACTTTTTTTCACCAGACTTGAGGTTTGATTTTTTTGGTACAATGACAGTAGACTTATTTTAGCTTGGGCATGGCAGCTTAGTGGTTTTAATATCTGCTTGCTAGTTTTAGAATGTAAGGTTTAGGCCTGACCTTCAGATAGATAGATAGATAGATAGATAGATAGATAGATAGATCATGTCTATGAAAAGTAAATGGTAACCAGACCAGCCCCTTTCACTCTCCCTGTTAAAAATTCAAAGCAGGAATGTGTGTGTGACCATAAAGAAAGGAATTAATCTTTCACAAGTGGAGCACACTTGCATACTGCACAACTCAGGCCAGGGTGCTCATAAGCATAGTACACAGTTACTTAAACTTATTAGACATACATTATTTAGCATGTTGTCATTCACTGATGCTTTCATATACATGGATCATGGTAATGATCTGTGATATACAGAAGTTTGAGATCTATACTGTGAATTATATACAAGTGTGAATAGTGTGATATAGTACATTATGTACCAGTACTGCAGATGGGGGTGGGGAAGCCTGTGTAATATATTGGCATCGAAGAATGTAGCTTTGAGCAGTTACCTTGTAAGGTATGTCTGTGGATATCATGTTATGATTTCCTTCCATAATATATATATATATATATATATATATATATATATATGTGCGTGTGTGTGTGTGTGTGTGTGTGTGTGTGTGTGTGTGTGTGTGTGTGTGTGTGTATTTTTTTTTGTGGAAGGCACAACTACTTTCACTGTCTCTTATGCAAAATCAATTTTATAAGAGCTATCTGTAACAGTAGCATGTTTATCCAATTCCTGTGCTATATGACACCATGACTGCATACAGAACATTAGCATGCCATGATTAGTACAATGTCTGTGCTAAAACTGGTCTGTTACATATTATGGTAATGAGGAGATATGGTGCTGTTGTAAATCCTATCGATGGCTATTCATCTGCATCATTGTGTGAGGGTAGATAAAGGTATGGCTATGTCAGCAGGTTTGACTGCACTGCAGGGAACTCCGCTGCATGTTTTCCTACCATGCAATGGAATCTTTTCTTTTCCATAAACACTACTGTTGTGCTGCTCAGCTTTGCATGCTAAGAGACATATCAGCAGGGAAGGAGGGTTGCCAAGGTCCGATGCACTATATCATTGGAAGATAACTTATGTAGCTGGTACACCCATCACAAACAATCCTCTGGAAGGAAGCCATTAACACCTGTACATTGTGAAAAGGGGAGTATGGCTCCACAAAAGGGTAAAACTGACTATTGGGTCTTACGTCACTGTGTACCATTTTCTGTGAATTAAATCTGATTTTAGCACATCACTCTTTGGCATACCAACAGTACTTTATGACACACAATGTCTAAGAATAGAACTCTGCATGCAAGGATCCATGAACCTAGCACCTTTGAACCTCACCCATTTATTCTGTTAGGGATCTGCCTCCATTTATTAGCTCTCAAGCAAATTAAAATGAGTAATATGGCTTTTACATGGGCCAATTATTTAGAGTAGCTCTCTACTTAATAATAAGAGAGCAAATGACATTATTAATTTTTGGCCAGAAATTTTGTCTCATATAAAAGTTAAAAAAATGTGTAACTGTTTCAGATAAATTAGGTATTAACTACTTTATGTGTCTGGGTTACTTTCTTTGTCTTTATCTCTGTTTGTCTGTCTTTTTTATGATTTACACACATACACACACACACATGATACACAAATAAATGACTTCTTGTTAGAAGCTTTACTAAATGTCATTAGAGATATACAAATCTGTGTGGTCACTAAAGAAGCTGATTGATTTCTTCTCTATAAATAGCCTAATATATTTTTACCATAACCACATTTGTATTATATAGTATCTGTAATCTTTAGTTTATCATCTTGCCCTAGTTAATTAGAATCTGCTCATTTGTCCATTAACTACTTAGTAAATAAGATGTCATTCATTCTTTCTCTGATACTCACTTCTTCCCATTTAATGTTATCATGGAGCTGCATCCTGTTTCAGCAAGCAGTAAATGTAATGGAAAGACACAAACCTTGGTAGCATTGCAATCCATTACAAGACACTTAACATAAAAGTAATATTTACCTGGTCCCATGGTGCAGAGGGTAAAAGCCCTTACTATGGCCTAAAAAAAACTTGTGTCCAGTTAGCAACATGGGTACTAGAGAAACAGAACCGAGGAGGATAAGAGTGAAAAGCTGATGCTGGCCTACTCATCCTGGGGACAGAGAGTCTGTCTAAGTTCACTGCAACAGCAGCATTAAAAGCCTGGTGAGCTCTTTGAGTGATATACCGTTCAGATGAGATGTGCTGCATGTGCAATGCTATACATCTCCTGAAGTCAGTGATTTTAGAACTTGCAAGACTATTGAAGTTTGCTGGGGGTTAGGGCACAATTTCTGACTGCAGTATGATGCTGCACCAGTGTCCTTGATCTCCTAATTGGCCAAATATATGGGTGGAGTTGTGTAGTGGGAAGGTAAGGCAAGTTTAGTGGACCAGTGAATGAGGAAAGGAGCTGGCGGCAGCTGATGGCCAGCTGTGGAGAGGGGACATAAAGCCCCACTGAAGAAGATCCTAAATGCACGTGTTTTATAATGATTATAAATGCATATATGAAATCTTTCTCAGTCAAAGTAGCCCTTTAACTCATCTGCTCTACAAAAGGTTGGCATAAGCTCTTCTGAAAGCTCAAATCTAACTTATCACTTGACCCATCTCACTCTGCAGCCACTTTATGGACTAATGTGACATTAAGACCCATGCCTGTACCATCCACTACTCAAAACAATTCCTTTATTTTCATTTCTGCACTAAATTACTTCCCTTCTATTGGCCAGTCATGATCTTCATCTCTCCTTACCACAGCCCGGCCAACCCTTAATTATGGACCCTATAGGAGAGCATCATATTGTATTATATTAAAACATACCATGTTATCATTCACACAGTAGTCTGTGGCAACATCATATCATATCATATTATATAATATCATATCATATCATATCATATAATCCCTGTCCATTCTTTTCTCAAGACTGCACGTGGTGAACCACTCAGACCTGCACAAATTATCTGTTTCTCTGGTGGCCTTTCAATTTGTGTTACCTTCTAAGAGTCTTCCAACTATCCTAATACCTATAAGGCTCCAGAACTTGATATACTGTCAGCAGTAAAGTTTTAAAAGTGCACTGCAGAGTGAAAATACTGCCTATGTCATTCTGGGGCCCATACCCTCTAGCAATGTGACCAAGTACTCTCTTTGATTTTCCATCCCTTTCCACACCCAGAGTAGTAGGACATTTTAGACATGACTGTGAGTGATATGTAACATTTACCTACTACTGATTTGTCTAAACCCACAAGCACTGTAGTCATTCTCTTGAAATGGATCTTCTTGTTAAGTGCATTATACTTAAAGGCATGAATGCTAATCTGTCCTGATAAGTCATGAATATAATGTGCTTAACAAAGTGGTAACAATGAGATGCATTTTTTTCCTAGCAACTCTGAGCCAGAACTACATTTGCTACATTAACTATCAAGACAGATAGTTCCATTACTTGCTTGCATCAAGGACAACCTGCCTGCATTAGCAGTAACTCTACGTTTAAAGATCATCTGCAGTAATTCACTTAGAAGAAGTGAACATCAGAAGCTCAATGCCTCTATCCTTATGTAACCCAGATTCTGGCAGCTGCACTAATTTAACATTTTATGTGAATTACTATATAAAAACAAATAAATGCCATTGGTCTAGCTGCTTCCAGGACACCTGGTGGCAGGTGTACAGTGCTATGCTACACTTCCTGGTGTCATAAAACAGAAAGATGCTAGCACAGTAAATTATAAATATTATATGCAGGAAAAAATAGCCATAAATTTGTTTAATGAATACCTGGCATCCAACTGTAATGCAGCCTCATTTCCACACTTTGTCATTCAGTAGTACTATGGGCATTATTAGTCATCATAACATTGAGTAACTAACAAGTACTAAAATTACTTGACATTACAACAGGATGACAGACTCTTGAAAAACTTATTTTATGTGTAGTTTTATACTCTTTTAAATGTTAGGTGAAGTAAAACGGCTACTGAATCATCATCAGCATGTGACAAAAAGAAAAAGGAAGTATTGGATATTCCTCAATGACAGCAGCGTGCCATTCAGTGAAATGTGACTGAATGACTCATGCCTGGGAGGGCAGGTGCATCAGGTGAT
Source organism: Protopterus annectens (assembly GCF_019279795.1). Taxonomy (NCBI): domain Eukaryota; kingdom Metazoa; phylum Chordata; order Ceratodontiformes; family Protopteridae; genus Protopterus; species Protopterus annectens. The sequence continues at coordinate 916,629,792 of NC_056725.1, read as the reverse complement.
GCATCTACAATTTAAAAATACAATTTCTTAGAATATGTCAGGTTGGTAACTTTGCTGTACATTAGATGTATAACTACATCGATTATATATAAAACTACAAGGAAACAGGTTTGTTTCAGTGTTTTTCATTTTATGGCTTTACATGCCATCTTTAAAGCATCTTTCATTAGCCTCATTGACAAACTTGCATACACCAAATACACTGGCAAACATTTGAAAAGAAACACAGGAATCTTCAGCTCCATAAATAAACTTAAGGAAGTGCATGCATTTATTTCAAAGTGCTTTATCTGAAGCACCAGTCAGTATTACAGCCATTTTTCTGATCTTCCACCTAAGGATGGTTTTACTGAGTACATTGGTGTTTTCTGAAAGCCATTGTTTTTAGAAGCTGTATGAATATTTCTCAATGACCCTGGTGGTTCTGGCTTCAGTAAAAACATGAAATAACCATCATTCACGTGAGAAATATTACTGCCTCCTTTCCCACCTCTTCAGTGACCTCTAATTAAACAGAAAGTAAATACAAATATGTGCTATGCTTTTGAAAGTGCTATACTTTTATTGTATGATGAAATATGCAGGCATAAACATCTAATATTGCTTCTTAAGCTTTTTGGCAATAACAGCTTCTAGGCCAGTTGTGAGCAAAGCTGATCTGAATAGCTGGCAAAATAATACAACTTTTCCTATTCTGTTGAAATCCACTAAACTATGCAGATCCCACAGGGATAAGTTTTCTAATGGAAAAGAGTCTTCACCATCCTTAAATTGGCACGTTGCACTAGAAAATAATATTTACAGAAACACTATGTATGACTTACTGGCAGAATTTTATGGTTTTATCAATTATGTAAAGAGCACCTTTTAAATCTGATACTGTTAGCAATGTAAGTTATTTATTGCATTAGAAATCATAGCATTTAATGCTGCAGGAACTCTGAAAATGTGAAAAAAAAAACATTTTAAAATAAAAGTAAGCTCTTACTGCTCCAAATCAATAGTTTACTACATTTATGTAATATAAATTGTGCGGTACTCTTAGTATGATTATTGCAGGTTGCTGGCACCATCCCACACGTAGCTGTTTAACTCAAAGACTGCTTTCACTGCTGCACATAATGATGCTTACTTATATGTTCATTTCCTGTATGTGACAACAACATCCTGCCTGCACTTTTTAAACACAAAGAGCACTCAGTTCAACAGCCTGATGAACTGTGCTCCACTTTGTGCAGTTAGCCCATTCAAACATTTGTACTATCTGCTGTGTTGGGAGCTCATCGAAGTCTATTTCAGATGCCTTGTGCAATTATGGCATAGTAAAAGTAGTAAGAGTGTTAGATTCTCTCAACCGCAGAGTTTAAGGTAGTCTGAAAACCTGTGCTCTTAACTATTTTGGATATAATGCCATTTAAAGAACTACTTACAGAATATGTTGTGTTGTCTACATGTATGGCCACGGAGCATGAGCTGAAAAGTTTATACTTAGGAAACAGCCCACTTACAACTAACATAGCCTGGCCAATGTTTTAGCTCCTTAGTCAGATATTATTAGTCTAAATGAAGTCTGAATTTCTGTATGTCCTAGATCTTAATTTCCATATTACATTGCAAACTATATGAAGGTTGGACTGCTGTTTCTCAGTGTCAGTCAGTCACCTCTATCAAGGGCTTTCTAATGTCAGATACTTAGTCTAATTTCACTGATATAATGTCACAAGCTACAATAATTCATGCAACTATAAAAGAAACTATGCTTTTGAAGAAAAAGGTGTGCTGTAGACTTTGTGGCTTATTTTTACATTTGATTGCTTATTTTTACAAAGTGAGTTAGGGAACTCACTGAATCATAACAATCAACAATACAGTCATACTGCAAGCAAGCAGTATACCATATACATATACTAGACCATACAAGAAGACCACCATGTCTGGGGTGGTGCTGCCTGGATTTGGTATTATCAACACTTCTGGGAACAGCATCACCCTGACACTTGGCTCAGTGTGATGTTGAACAGACCCATCACCATTACTGCATGGGAGGGAGTTCAGATCAACAGTCAAAATCTAAAGTTTGCTGGGCTTTAAGGAGTGAAAAGTGCACTTGGCCATCCTGCCATTCCTCCCATAGTTTTTAGCACTGCAGAAAAAAAAACAGACTTATACCCCTGGAATTTCAAGGACTGTAAACTCAGTGTTGCTTCTGAGGAAGGAGTCAGCTGTTCAGGACGGGGTTCCTTTCATGGTACTTGATGCTTTTAGTGCCTCCCATCACAGTTAGCATGAGATGCAAAATAATCAATGTTATGGAATCAATGGATGAAACACAGGGTTTTGAAAATGTTGGATAAACTTTTTTTCTGTAACAAGGTATCACATCTGGTTTCACTATTAAATCTACAGTCCTCCTTAACAATAAAATCACCAAGAATTTGAGGTCCATCATTGCAAAAGAAGAGGTGCTTTTGAAAATCTTGAACATTGAGATAGCAGCAGGTAAGATATAATCCCTTACCTATTGTTTCGTGGAGTGGCATCTGTGAATTATTACATTAGCAAAGAAGATACTGGGGTGCAGTATATTTCATTCAATGAAGTTGCTTCTATAATCAAAAGATTCAAGAATGGGAAGTTTGACACAGAATCAAACACTTCTTCCATTCAGGAAAAAGATTGGTCTCTACTGGCACACCATTACCAAACCCAAATTTTATTTTGACAAAACAATGCTGATGGGTAGCTCCATAGCTTGTTGTACTTTTGAGATATTCAGCACAGCCATGGACTGGTGATGGCAATGGAAGGCTTCACAGCAAGTGGCTATCCATTACTTAGATAATTTCCTAATTGTGGGAGAAGGAGAGCAATGAGCCAGGGAAGGAATGAACATTTTAATCAGGCTTTGTTGGAATCTGGGTGTGCTCCTGGCTGCAGATAAAACTGAAGGGCCCAGTTGGCTTATCACTTTTCTACACCTTAAAATTGACGTGATTGGGGGAGCTTTTAGACTACCAGGCGACAAGTTTCAGCACTTGACAGATGCCATTTGCAATTTTAAAAGACCAGAATTTGACAATTGGTGGAACTTCAAAGTCTTCTTAATTTTGCCTGCTGGGTGGTTGCTCCAGGCAGTACATTCACTTTTGTCCTTTGTGAACCTTTTAAGGGGTGGAAGGTGGAAACATCATTGAGTTAGTGTGACTAGAAGGACCAAAGATGACCTGTGTTTGTGATCTTTTTTTTTACTCAGTTTAATGAGATTTCTCTTTCTTGTAGACTGAGTGAGTCTTATCAGTGTCTCTAAATTTATATACAGATGCAGCAACCAGTAACTGAATAGGAGTTTATCTAGAAGGTCATTCATTTTCCAGTCCCTGAACTGCTTCTTGACCAGAAACAGGTGTGATATCACCTTCCTGGAGGTTATGATGATATGGGTGGCCACATTTGAGTGGCAAGATCAAGTCAAATTGTCTTCTACTTGGATACTCAGACAGTCATCAGGGTTTGTTGAAGAGGATCTCACTTGCTCCATGGATTCAGGCTGTATTGAGACTTTTGGTATTACTTAACTTGCAGATTAATTTAACATTCTGTGCTATTTTTGCCCTAGATAAAAGTAATGCTATGGCTGATAGTCTCTCATGGTTTCACCTTCTCAGGTTCCAAGACGTGGCTCCAGATACTCATCAGTTTCCTACACCAGTCCTACTGGCTGAATGGAGAGGAGTGATGTTAGCGCTGCTGAACACTTTTTTAGCAAGCAATAACAGAAAGGCTTATGCTGGGGCCTTATTGAAGTCTAAGATATTTTTCCTCAACTGTCATCATTCAGAGAGGCAACAGTCTCTCCCATTTGTGATTTACTACTTAATGCAAAGATGCTTATTGAAATATTCAGTTAGTTCATTATGTATTCATCTGGTAGCATTAGGCTGATTAGCTTAATGTCTAGGTCTTTGTGACTTTTCTAAACATTGCTGAATATGCAGGTTAGTCAAAGGCTAGAGTAATGTAAAGGAAACCTAAAGGGATAAAAGACAGTCACTCAGGAAATTATTGTTTCTAGGACTTGAGGCCACAGCAAGTGATTTTCACACTTTTGTGGTCAGGTTGACTTTATTTGCTTGCTTTTCTACTTCTGCCTTATGGGTCAGTAAACCCTGCAGTCAATCTGCTGCTGAGAAGATGCAGTGACCCAGAAAGTGTTTTTGCATGGTTTGAAAAAGTCCAAAACAGATCAAACCAGAATGGGGCATCAAGTTCAGTTAGTTTGGACAGAGGTGCATCCTTCTACTCCAGTATTTTGGGCTACAAATGTACAGAATTTGGCTCCTGGTAAATCTCCTCAAGAATTTGTTTTTAGGCTTCCTTCAGGGCAGTTATTTTTTTTTTCAAATTCAGAGAATTTTATATAGATTTTACCTCCTACATCTTTAGGATTGGAAAGTCCACTGACCTGGCAAGGGAGGGTCAATCAGCTGAATTACTGAAACGGATGAGGAGATAGCCATCTGGTGCCTTTTTTACCTCTATCAGGTAAACATCAGCTGAATGTGTGAATTTACTTTTTGCAGGTCATAGTTGCTTATTTGTTCTAGGACACTCTTATCTGAAGAGAACAGCATCCTCCAGGGCAACAGGTCAGACCAAGCGAGCCAACCACAACTCTGATTCATCGATTTGGTCAGTGTCATGGTGCCGGTCCCCTGGTTTGTCATGGTTTCAGTATTTACCAGGATTGCATGATTTTAGAAGAACTCCTTCTGTCTGCTGTAGTCATAGATTCAGGTAAACATGATTTGGGGTTTGTGCAAAAGTGTACTGTGTTAGCCAAAAATGCTAGCTTATCTAGCTTTTCTGCATTGCAGATACCCTAATTTGGTTATATAATGGTTAAATATTTTACCTCAACTCTATTTGTATGGGGCTTTGAGGCTGGCAGCTATCAAGCTTACCCTAACATTTATTAATCACTAGATCGCTGGAGCAGCACTGCAATTTGAGTTTCAAGTAATTGCGTATCAAAATTTTTCCAAGGTAGATTCTGACTTGTATTGCTCATACATTTGAATGTATTTGAGATGGACTTGTTCAACCTGCAATAATCGAGTATGTTAAACAAAATCTTTTTACTTGGATTCATTATATAAATAATAAATATATACATATATAAATACTTAGTTCTAAGATTGTATGTCTGTTTTTTTAAGCTTCTTATCTCTCTATGTATGTAGAAAATGTGATTGTATTTAAATTTATTTTGCATGTGGAGCTTTTTTTCCCCAGGCCTCCACTGAAAATGGGCACTTTTTGGCCCAGTGGACCATCCCAGTAAATAAATGCAAATAAATAAATAATAAATATAGCAACAGGTTCTTAGCTGTAATTCTGTTGCTATATAAAAATGTATTTGGAAATACATAAATACATATATAGTGAATATAAAAAGTATACACATCTCTGTTAAAATGCCAGGTTTTGTGATATAATTACCTGAAATGCTAATTCCACCTAAAACGTGGCTTTTCAGTGCTTCTGTGGATCCCTAGTGATGTCTGCATTGCTTACTGTACTTATTTCCTTGTTTCACTTGAATGAAAGTTACTGTTTGTCATTTTTGCATTTAAGTTACCTGTAGCACATTGCATTTAAGTTACCTGGCACTTGCTCACTAAAGCAATTATATAAGTCAGCACTAAAAAATTAAAAGCACTACACACTCACAAACTCCCCTTGAGTACCTTGTTCCCCATTGGCCCTTTTTTTTTCAATTATAAAGGAATTCCCAATACTATTCAAGCATGTCCAAAGGTCAGTTGTCAATCTCCACTCCAGTCCAGCTGGTGAATCTGGGAATCTTGAGGCAATGTTACAACTGCCTCATGTACACAGACAACCCTCTCCTCCTCCCAACAAATTCCAACACATGTGAGAGATGCAACCATATAGCCAAACTGGAGGCTAAGCTCTCTCAACTCAGTACTGGCGTAACCAGTCAGAAGGAAAAGGAAACCACACTCACTACAATTCCAGTCTCACATAGACCTACCACGACAGCAAACCAAACACATAAACACACAAAAACATACTCGGAGGCTCTAAATAAAAATCTGCCTAAGCAGCAGAGACCTCCAAAGCAGACACCCAATCAACTGCTACCCCAAAACAAAACACGTGCAACACATAGCTCACAAAGCCAGTGTGCTGAACAGTCACAGCCCTTAAGGCTAAACAACACATTTGTAATAGGTGACTCTATCGTCAGGCACACTGACGTCCCGCTCACCAGGCTGAACAAGGAGAAGGTCATGGTGAGCTGCCTGTTGGGCGCTAGGATCCACCACATAACACTAGCACTCAGGTCACTCCAAGGCAAGTACAAATATGACTCAGTCATTGTCCATGCTGGTGTGAATGACCTGAGACGTACCTCCCTGGACTACATGAAAAGAGACATAGAGGAGCCCACGCCGGTATGACCCTGACCTTGAGTAGCATCTTACCCTCACCAAGAATGATGCCACAATATGAAGACAAGATGATCAATTTCAACAATTGGCTTAAGTATTGGTGTCATTCAAAGGGGATCCAATGCCTGTCAGCCTGGGATGACATGCTTGAGAAGCCACAATGCTTTGCTAGGGATGGCTTGCACCTATCACCCCTGGGCTTTTGGATATTGGCAAAGGCTCTTGCTACCCCCATAGTGCCTTTTTTAGGCAAGGCTCAAAAGACAAACCCACCTCCATAGGTATCAGAAGGGATAAGAAACTAAGAGTAGTGCTTCTCAATGCCAGAAGTCTAAACCTCAAGATGCATGCCCTCAAAACTCTCCTTAGCATGGAGAACATCGATATCTGTGCAGTAACAGAAACCTGGTTCAAGGCTCCCGAGAGCACCCAAGCACTACCAGGTTATACCTCATACCATGCTTTTCGGCCCCAAAACTTGGACCGAACCACAAAAGGAGGGGGAGTATCAATATTCGTCAAAGATACCCACACCTCCAGGTTGGTGGCACAGCACGAAGCATCAGAGACTATCCATGTGCAACTAACAGTGGGTAAAACTGCCTTCCAGTTTATAGCCTGCTACAGACCACCCTCCCAAACTCAGGAACTCCACTCGGCCTTCCTGAGAACACTGGAAAATATGAAGGTCTCTCCAAACACCATTATATTGGGTGACTTCAACTACCCAAACATAGACTGGGAGCATTACTCTAGCTCCAACACCCTAGCCCAAAGGTTCCTAGAATTTATAAACTCAAATGCTATGGAACAACTTGTTACCACTCCCACAAGAGGGGAAAACATACTGGACCTGATCATCATCAACATGGGGACTCTATGCTCCAGACCAGAAGTGTATCCCTCACTGGTAAGATCAGACCATAAACTAATCTCACTGGATATTCACATCCCGACCTCACTCCCTGCCCAGAAAACCACAGTGAAAAACTTCTCTAAAGCAAATTTCACACTCCTCAAAACCGAGGTGGAATCCTTCAAAGCCCCCAGGCCTGTGGAAAATACGGCCCAGACCACAGAATCCTTTATAAACGCATTCTATGAACACCTTCAGGAATGCATGGATAATGTAATCCCAAATAAAACCAAAACCCAATCCTCCAAAGGCAGATGTCCTGTCTGGTGGTCCCCAGCCATAAACAAACTATACAATAGAAGGAGGAAGCTACTACATGATAGAGCAAAATCCCAAAAAGGGAAGACATCTCTGATCAGTATTAGCAAAAAACTACGGGCACTCATAAAATCGTCTAAGGCCAGCTTTGAGAGAAAAATTGGACAGGACACTAAGGATAATCACAAGGCTTTCTTTAGTTATGTTAGGAACCTGGGTGGGAATTCCCAGATATGATCAAAATTAGTCCAAAATGACAAAAAATACACCGAACCCACAGACATTGCCAACATCCTAGCTGACAGGTTCAGAGCAAACTTCTCCCCCCCTCCCCACCAAAAGGGCAAATATCTATCCCAGCAGAGTGCTGCCCCCCTGACATCTCAGATGCTCAGGTAAGAGCCGCCCTCTACAAAGCAAAAAACACAGCATCAATGGGATCAGACGGTGTCCCGGGCTGCGTCCTACATGAACTCCAAGAAGAGCTAAACCCAAACATAAAACTACTGTTCAATCTCAGCCTTACTACAGGATATGTACCCAAAGAGTGGCGTACAGCAACAGTGGTCCCTCTCCACAAAGGTGGTGACTCAACGGATCCTGGAAACTATCGCCCCATAAGCCTGACTAGCTTGGTCTGCAAAGCTATGGAAAGGATCATCATGGACCTTATAAATAAAGATATTAGGGACCTACAGACACTGGATCCTACCCAGTTCAGCTTTGTTAGGGGCAGATCCTGCCTCTTAAACCTGGTCGATTTCTTTGAAACAGTCACCAAGGCCATTGACGAGGGGAAGGTGGTCCACACAGCCTACCTGGACCTCACAAAAGCCTTTGATACAATACCCCACTCGGGCATTATAGATAAGCTCACCAGCTTAAATATAAATCCCTATGTCACTAGATGGGTTGCAAACTGGCTCAAGGACAGAACCCACATGGTTAGAATTGCTGGAGCCATGTCAGATTCCAAACCAGTTACAAGTGGCATCTCACAAGGCTCAGTCCTGGGACCTCTCTTGTTCAGTATATATTTCTCAGAGGTACAGGCCAACATGGAAGGACTGTGGCTGACCAAGTTCGCAGATTACTGCAAACTGGGAGCCATAATCAACTCTCCAGCCGACACAAGCATCCTCCAAAAAGGCCTCATATAAACAGACAACTGGTGCCAGAGCCATGGCCTAAAGCTAAACACCAAAAAGTGTATAGTCATCCCCTTTGGCAAAAACAAAGTGCCCACAAATTTCCACATAAGTGTTAATCCATTAAGTACGGAAGAAGTAATTAGGGACCTGGGGACCCAAGTTGATAGCAATCTCTCATTTGACAACCACGTGGCCAAAGTGGTTAGAAAAACATTTTATATAGCCCACCTAATCATGAAGGGATTCACATCTAGATCAGGGGAGGTCATCGTGCCTCTTTACTCATCCCTCATCAGGCCCATAATTGAGTATAATGCCCCTTTTGGGATGTACCTTACCAGACACCTGCAGCAACTGGAAAGACCCCAAAAGTACCTCACCAAGAGAATCAAAGGGCTCAAACAGATGCCATATGCTGCCCGGTTAAAGAAACTCCAGCTCTACTCAGTGGCATACCGCCTGCTCAGAGGCAATCTGTGCCTGACATATAAAGCCATGTCCAACCCGGAATTAATGGACATGCTGCACCTCAGAAAATCCAAATCCCATCGAGCTACGCGGTCGAGAGACCTGAACCTCAGCACTGAAATAAATAGGACATGCTGGAGGGACAGATTCATAACCCAGAGGCTCCCTTCACTCTGGAATAAAATCCCAGTCCAGGTTAGGCAGAGTCTCTCATTGACTCTCTTCAAGAGGAATCTTGATGAGTGGATGGGGGATCGAAGGTTTACCCTGGGTATCACTTCTGTGTCACTGTTAGACAGAGACACAGTATACTAACTTCAAAAAAGGGCATAGCAAAATAAATTTAAAATGGGTGGTGAAAGCCAAACACACTCTGGCTAGGCTTATAAATGCCCTAGGGCAGATAGCCTAGTATGAACCTATGAACCTATAAAAAATGAGATCACAATAAATCATTTCAGACCTTTTCCTACCTTTAATGTGACATATAACCTGTACAATTCAATTGAAAAACAAACAAATTTTTTAGGGGAAAAAATATTAAAAATAAAAAACTTACAATAAGCTAGTTGCATAAGAGTGAACACCCTTAAACTAATACTATGTTGAAGCACCATTTAATTTAATTACAGCATTCAGTCTTCTTGGGTACACACCTGCCATCAACTAAAGAGACTCTGATTAACCCCAAATAAAGTTCAGCTGTCCTAGTAGGATTTTCCTGACATTTACTCAGTTCCCTGCTACAGCAAAAGCCATGGTTTGCAGAGAGCTTACAAAGCATCAAAGGGATCTTGTTGTTGAAAGGTATAAGTCAGTAGAAGGATACAATAAAATTTCCACAGAATTGGATATACTATGGAACACAGTGAAGGCAGTCATCAAAAAGTGGAGAAAATATGGGACAACAGTGACATTACAAAGTACTTGATGTCCCTCCAACATTGATGAAAAGATGAGACAAAAACTGGTCTGGGAGGCTGCCAAAAGACCTACAGCAACACTGAAGGAGCTGCAGGAATATCTGGCAAGTATTGGTTGTGTACTAAATGTCACAACAATCTCCCGTATTCTCCATATGTCGAGACTATGGAGTAGGGTGGAATACGGAAGCCTTTTCTTACAATGAAAAACATCCAGGCCCAGCTAAAATTTGCAAAACAATACATCAAGTCTCCCAAAAGCATGTGGGAAAATGTGTTATGGTCTGATAAGACCAATGTTGAACTTTTTGACCACAATTCCAAAAGGGAAGTTTAGTGCAAAAGCAACACTTTGTATCACCAAAAGAACACAATCCCCACGGTGAAGCATGGTGGTGACAGTATCATGCTTTGGGGTTGCTTTGCTTTTCTTCAGCTAGAACTGGGGCTTTAGTCAAGGTGGAGTGAAAAATGAACAGTTCCAAATACCAGTCACTTTTCACCCAAAACCTTCAGGGATCTACTAGAAAGCTGAAGATGAAGAGGAATTTCACCTCTTGACACAACAATAACCCCAAGCATACATCAAAATCAACAAAAGAATGGCTTCACCAGAAGAAAATTAAAGTTTTGGAATAGCCCCAGCCAGAGCCCAGACCTAAATCCAATGGAAAATCTGTGGGTTGACCTGAAAAGAGCTATGCACAAGAGATGCCCTTGCAATCTGACAGATTTGGAGCACTTTTGCAAGGAAGCGTGGATAAATATTGCCAAGTCAAGAGGTGCCATGCTGATAGACTCTTATCCAAGAAGACTGGATGCTGTAATTAAATCAAAAAGTGCTTCAACAAAGTATTAGTTTAAGGGTGTGCACACTTATGCAACCAGCTTATTGTACTTTTTTTTGTTTTATATTTTCCCCTAACAGATTTGTTTATTTTTTAATTGAATTGTTCATGTTATAGGTCACATTAAAAGTGGGAAAAGTTTTGAAATAATTTATTTCTCTTCCTGACTTCAAACTTTACTATGATATTATTCAAAGTAGTAGAATTATTAAGATAGCAAACTATATTAATACCTCAGATGCCTGGCACCCTAACTGGGTTTTACTTTACTTCAATTATATTAGATCCCTTAAATTCAATCCATCCGCCTTACCTTTCTTGAGTAAAGTTAGTCTAAACAAATATAAAATCTTCTATAGCCTCAAATATAACGTTATCAGATTTCATAAACTATTGTCTTCGCTAAAACTTTTGCAGGCAATCATTTCCCTCCAACCAATACATCTGAATCCCAATTTAACTCTAAATGGTAACTTGATAAATTTGGACAATTTCCCCCTTATTAAGGATAAGTGCATGGCAGACTTTTTCTTAGTCAAACATCTGAAGTTATCCGAGATCAGGCAAACCTTTAATTTATCCAATAAATATACTTTAATAACTAGACAAATCCTTGAACTATTGAATCCATACTATGATCATCCAGACCTATCTAGAGAAAATATCGAAATTGCCAAGGTTATTTGGAAACTTCTTCTGCTAAAAAAGAAAATGACTTCCAATGTATATAAGTTATTAATCTCTATTAGATCTAACAATGTGCCAGTATTTTCTAAATTCTGGTCAGATAAGGACCCGAGTATAACTCCCACACTAATGATAGAGGCTTTCAAATCAAGTATTAAATTTATCCCTTTTAAAAAATTATTTTATACGCAACTCATGATCACCAATAATGCATATTTAACACCTGCAATCATTAATAAAATTCATCCCAACTCGTCTCCTCTATGTCCATTTTGTAAGGATCAAGTAGCCGATATATATCACATTTTCTGGAGTTGCAAATGTGTGTACAGACTATGGTGTGCCCTTAAAGTTATTCTGGAGAAAATGGGATACGAAAAATCAACACTTTCTTGGCAATTTGCTTTATTACATATCCCTCCTGATAATATTCCTAAAGCTCAGCTCAAGGTGGTGATTTCAATTGTCTTATTTATCAAATATTATATCTCATTGCATTGGAAGTGCCAAGACGCACTAACATGGGAAGGTCTAAAGGAATTGGTAATTAGGCATATCAGGGCACAAAAGTATCTCTTTTATAAAGGTAATCACAAGTTCTGTTCTGAAAATTTTTGGAATGTATTCTTTGATTGTCTTTTAACCTGAAACACCTTTCATTTTTGTATTATATCTCTTTAATTTATTATCTGTTGTATATATTGTGAAAGATATGGGCATTGTATAGTTGTATATAGTTATTGTTGATGTTTGTACAGTGGTTTCCTGTGGTTTATATTGTTTGCCTATAAGACAATAAAATAAAAAGATTTTCAAAAAAAAAAAAAAAAGTTTTGAAATAATTTATTGTAGTCCCATTTTTTTATATCACAAAACCTGGCATTTTAACAGGGGTGTGTACACTTTTTATATCCACTGTATGCGTGTGTATATATCTATCTATCTATATATATATATATATATATATATATATATATATATATATATATATATATATATATCGATTACTTACACAAGAATGACAGCGTAAAACACCGATACCCACATAGCCAACACCACATCGTTGACAATCAAAACACCGACAATGTAATTACTGCACATAAAAGGAAAATAAAATGCCCTTTTTTGTGCTTCACCCCCCACACCCCCCACGTAACTTTAATATACCAACTCCGAGACTGCACTACAGTGCAGGAATGGAAATCTTTCCATTCCGCACTACGGAGACATACAGTTTCCCCATTGTCTGCATTTTGATTGTCGACCATGTAGTGTCGGTTATGTGGGTTTTGGTCTTCTTAGCTGTCATTCTTCTGTAGGGGACCCATATATATATATATATATATATATATATATATATATATATATATATATATATATATATATATATATATATATATATATATATATATATATATATATATATATATATATATATATATATATATATATATATATATATATATATACATACATATGTGTGTGTGTGTGTGTGTGTGTGTGTGTGCGTCTTATAAGGACTGTGGATTCACTTCTAGTGAAATTGTACTTCATTTTTCATTTGTGAGTTAATTGGTTATAATCTTACATTTTCAGTAATAATCAAGTCCAGGTTTTGCCTTTTGAAAGATGGCCAGGAAAAGAAAGGGGAGAGCATGCAGCAGGATGCTGGTGGGTGAACATGCAGCAGGATTCTGGTGGGTGAGCATGCAGCAGGATGCTTGTGGGCGAGCGTGTAGCAGGATGCTGGTGGGTAAGCATGCAGCAGGATGCTGGTAGGTGAGCATGCGGCTGGATGCTTGTGGGTGAGCATGCAGCAGGATGCTGGTGGGTGAGCATGCAGAAAGATGCTGGTGGGTGAGTGTGCAGGAGGATGATGGTGGGTGAGCGTGCAGCAGGATGCTGGTGGGTGAACATGCAGCAGGATGCTGGTGGGTGAGCATGCAGCAGGATGCTGGTGGGTGAGCATGCAGCAGGATGCTGGTGGTTGAGCATGCAGCAGGAGGCTGGTGGGTGAGCGTTCAGCAGGATGCTGGTAGGTGAGCATGCAGCAGGATGCTTGTGGATGAGAATGCAACAGGATGCTGGTGGGTGAACATGCAGCAGGATACTGGTGGGTGAGCATGCAGCAGGATGCTGGTGGGTGAGCGTGCAGCAGGATGCTGGTGGGTGAGCGTGCAGCAGGATGCTGGTGGTTGAGCATGCAGCAGGAGGCTGGTGGGTGAGCATTCAGCAGGATGCTGGCAGGTGAGCATGCAGCAGGATGCTTGTGGATGAGAATGCAACAGGATGCTGGTGGGTGAACATGCAGCAGGATACTGGTGGGTGAGCATGCAGCAGGATGCTGGTGGGTGAGCGTGCAGCAGGATGCTGGTGGGTGAGCGTGTAGCAGGATTCTGGTGGGTGAGTGTGCAGCAGGATGCTGGTAGGTGATCATGCAGCAGGATGCTTGTGGGTGAGCATGCAGCAGGATGCTGGTGGGTGAACATGCAGCAGGATGCTGGTGGGTAAGCATGCAGCAGGATGCTGGTGGGTGAGCGTGCAGCAGGATGCTGGTGGTTGAGCATGCAGCAGGATGTTGGTGAGTGAGCATGCAGCAAGATGCTGGTGGGTGAGCGTTCAGCAGGATGCTGGTAGGTGAGCATGCAGCAGGATGCTTGTGGATGAGAATGCAGCAGGATGCTGGTGGGTGAACATGCAGCAGGATACTGGTGGGTGAGCATGCAGCAGGATGCTGGTGGGTGAGCGTGCAGCAGGATGCTGGTGGGTGAGTGTGCAGCAGGATGCTGGTAGGTGATCATGCAGCAGGATGCTTGTGGGTGAGCATGCAGCAGGATGCTGGTGGGTGAACATGCAGCAGGATGCTGGTGCGTAAGCATGCAGCAGGATGCTGGTGGGTGAGCGTGCAGCAGGATGCTGGTGGTTGAGCATGCAGCAGGATGCTGGTGGGTGGTCACATTACAGCCCCCCCCATCCCCCTTTCTTTTCCTGTGCCCTCTGGCTGGTTGTGCTCTGTTATGAGAGGATGACTGTACAGGTGCAGATTTTGCTAGCAATTAAGCAGTGGGGCCACTTTAGATGAGTAGCCTGGCATGGGTGGTGGTGTACACCAAATGGCAACAGTGAGACTCAGTGTGGTGTAAAGTGACAATATTGTAATGTTATATAGCAAGGTTAGTCAGAAAGCAGAAGGTTAATTATTATCTTGTGATGTGATCTTAATAACTGGTTGCAGTGGCATCTGGAGTCTGTCATTATGAGGATCAGGTATTGGACAACAGTGCTTAACTCTTAGGTAAGTCAAGTGTTCCTGTCACACAGATGTTGTTTGTTTTCACTTTTCCTTCCTTCCCTGTCCCCTATTAGATGAGTCTAAAAGAGTAACTAAATAATGAGGTACCTATTAATTCAGGCACACCCTGAGTTGGCCTAGAACTTGCACTCACTTCTTCACAATATATGCAATTTTGTGACAGAAGTATTTTCATTAAAGTTTATTTTCTACCACTTATCTAATGTTTTATGTAAACTACAAAGTGATGTTTGGAAAGTTTAAAAAATAGCTAAATGTTTATTTAATATGGTCCTTTAGTTTTGCTAGCAGAGGATAGCACATTTTTTCAGCTATAACCAATAGCCTTATAAATGACAACTGCAACTGTTTCCAAAAAGTAAGTATTGTACAGCTGTAGTGTTATTTAAGAAATAATAATTTCATAGTCTTTTGTTGCTTGTTGCTTGAAAGAACAAAGATAAAATACAATAAACAAGCAGTATCAGTTGTACCATACAAACTGAGGCAAAAACATGGATAACAAGACAGTATTTAATATAAAAGCAGTAAAACATGGAATGTGGAATAAAATAAATGTAAATACAGTAAACGTTCATGATATGTAGTGCAAAGGATGGGATGCCATATGGTACAGTCATGGAGAATCAGTGTTTATGAGGTCTATAGACTGTATTACTATACTTGGTTTTCTTCTTTCTTTGACCAGCATTATTTAACATCCAATCATTTGCATATCTGTGTGTGCTTGTGAAGGGCATTGTGGTGACAAACTGAGTATGGTGGACCAGTCTTCCTTATCCAAACTAATACTGTCTGCTCATAGTGAGATACCCAGCCATTTCCTCTTAAGCTGAGAAATGCAATCTTTTCACTGTGGCTCATATATTTCCTGGGTGCATACCTCTCAATTTCTTAGCATAACAAATCTGGACAAAGGCAAAAATAATGGGAGGGTGGGGGTAAAGACCCAAAAATAGGCACATATTTTAAATATTGCTCTTATAAACATAAAAAGTTATTAGTATACTGTGTTTCCATTGGTATGCATTTTCAGAAGGATATGAAGACTGAGACTCATATGTATGTCATTATTTAGTGACTTCAACCTTCAATGTTTTTTTTTGAAAACTCAAATTTTATAAGGAACAGAACAAAACATATGAGAAAACAATCTGGGCATTCCACAAAAATCTGGACAGTTGAGAGGTATGCCTGAGCCTCTTCACCATTGTTATGAGGATAGTGATAAAGATCATATCATGGGTAGAAGTAGAAGGAGTGATGCTCCTTTAAGGGTACCTGGGCTCAGTCTCAGAGTTAGTCATCAACAGAACCAATAGAGCGTTTACTCCACTTGGGTTTAGAGGAGTCATTTGAACTTGCTAAGGTACCCAATAAGGATGCCATCTGTGTGCCTCCCATGAAAGGTATATCAAACTGAACACACTGAAAAAGACTGTGAAACAGACCCATGCTTTATTTACTGAATGGTTTTAATTATTGATTGCTTGATTGATTGAGTAATTGACTGATGGATTTTTTTTTTTTTTTTTCCATCGGTAGTCTTAAATAGACCCTTTTCAGAAGAGGTCTATGGAGAAAAGCTCTTCAATTTAAAAAAATCGTTACATGCAGTATAAGAAAAAAATATATAAAGCTTTGCTACATGCAGTGTAAAGAAACATGATGTAGAGGAACAGGTGAGGATTAACTTAAATACAATATCAGCAACAGTGTCCAGTAAAGCAGCAGTAAAACAAAGGCAAGAACTACATTTACATGTACTTTCAGAATAGTCTGAAGTCAAGGCATGGTTCCACTTTGTTCCAGAGAAAATGCAAGTAGAATTCTATTTTCATTCAGATGCATAACACATTAGGATTCCTTTAGTTTAATGGGGACAAGTTATGTTGTTGCCATGTATATATTACTGAGTGCAATAGCTGGTGGGAGTAATAGAGAAACCAATGCAGAACAGCAAGTGTTTAGAGAAGATAATGATAGTGACATGCTAACAGGGAAATGAGCTAGAAACTAGATGGGGAGAACAGCAAATGATGGACAGACGAGATGAGTAATACAGCTTTAGATTTGTCCTGAGAAGGAGATGAAATGAGTATTGTATGGTGAGTTTTAGGGAGACAGTATTTGTACTGCAGCATTGCAAGGAAGCAATTTATCCTGGAGGTTTAACCATGGGCATAGCCATGGCCCTGTGCATGGCTGCTTTGGTTTAATTTTGACTGGTGTTATTTTGTCTACCTGTTTCAGTGGAAATGATAATTTATTCTATAGCTTGGATACATAGTTTTAATATAAAGAATTTCCTGTTGTTGATTTAATTGTTAGTGTTTATTGACTGCAGAAACATCTTCCATCCTTGGCTGGATAAGCACTTTGCTTTGCTAAATTGCACCTTTTCAAGTCAAGAAGAAGGACTATTGATATTTTTGTGCATTATTTGTTAAGTTTGTGTACTCCAAATCTTGTTGTATTTATACCACTGCATTTAAAACTGTACATTCCTGCCTTCTCGCTGTGTCTGCTGTCTAAACTACAGCTATATTTGATTATTACTTGCACTTTCAGCAACCCTACTGTTTACATTGGTTATAGTTGCACTTTAGGTCTATTTTGTGATTTAAAAGCTTGGAAAGCTTAGTGCAAGAGAAGGGAAACCTGGTCTAACTCTGTGATATAAATCACTTAAGTGACCTTAGATCATGCTTTCTATGACTGGCTAGGGAATATTTAGCTTGTTTACTGGTTGTTTCGACCCTCTATAAACACTATGTATTTGTACCACAAGTACGTGTATGACACTGTCGTAGTTCATGCAGGTGTAAATGACCTGAGATGTGTCCACTTTGACTATATAAAGAGAGACGTGGTGGAGCTCTCAGACTATGTGCCCTGGTTTGGTATGACTGTAGCACTGAGTAGCCTTTGACCTTCTCTTGGGATGGTTCCACAATATGAAGAGAAGATAATTGACTTTAATAATTGGCTTAGTTTTTGGTGTGATTCAAAGGGGGAAAAATATTTGTCATCCTGAGGTGATACAGTTGACAGATCATGCTGCTTTGCCAAGGGCGATCTGCATATGCTTCCTCTAGACTTTTAAATATTGGTCAAAACCTTGTCCATCCCCATAGTGCCTTTTTTGGGCATTGCAAACTGACAAACCTGAAGTAGCAAAACCAACACTAGAAAATCTAAAGCTGTTACTGCTCAATGCCCGGAGTCTAAACAAGAAACACCTCTCCTTGCAAAGGTCAAGGTAGACAGTATGCACTGGATAATGTAGACATCTGTGCAGTTATTGAGACATGGTTTAAATTGTGGGGAGCACCATGCCTGCTCTAATGCCACACATTTAGATAAGCTACTGTCCAGGAAGAGACAAAAGGTGGGTGTGTCTCAGTTTTCCTTAAAAACAAACACACCTCAAGACTTATCAAGCAGTATGATGAGCTTGAACCTCTCCATGTCCAAATTACCATACGCAAAGTTCCACACCACGACATGACATTGAAAGCTATAGGTTCCCCTTAATGACCCAGGAAACCCATATCTCTTATTTTAAATTCACTCGAGACACTCCCCTTCTGACCCATCACCCTATCCTTGGGTGACTTCAACTACCCCACAATACTGGGAATGATACACTACCATAACCAACATGCAGGCCCAGAGATTCCTGTATTTTGTTAACAGAAACATCCTGGACAAGATAGTCCATATTCCCACTAACAGCACTGACTTCCTTGGTCTGATTCTCACCAAAGTGGGAGAGCATTGCCCCCTACCCCGCCAGTGTGATATCCTTACCGGTTAGGTCAGACCATGGAGCTGTCTCCTTTGAAATAAAAATAAAACTCGGGACCTCAGCAAACCATAGAACTTTTAGGAACTACTCTCAGGCAAACTTATTATTATTAAGTGACACCATGGCAAAATACCAAGGCCTTCCTCAGAATTATCCATAGGAACCTACAATCATGGTAAAAGATGCACTGAGGTCGGTGCACCCTCCCAGAAAAAGTTCATGACAAATACAAAAAAAATACTCCACCCTTGCAGAATCCCAGTATTAAAAGGTTGTAAAACAGAAGAAAGAAAATCATTTAAAAAATTGGAAGTGCAAGGTCCAGCAAGGTAAAATCTCCCTCATCAATCTAAAAAAGCAAACCAAGGGGTTAATCAAGGCAACCAAAGCTATGTTTGAGGTAAAAATAGTCTCCCAGGCCAAGGACACTCACAACACTTTCTTCAGCTGTGTCCAGAACCACAATGACTATACAAAGCAAAGTGCTATACTATTTGTGAATGGAACTATCTATTGTAACCCAGAACACATAGAAAATCTTATGTCTGACAAATTTATCTCCAAATGTGCCTACCTCTCTCACAAACACCCCTCAGTAAATACCCTAAATCATAACTACACCAACCATCATTAGGTAACAGGTTCTCAATGCAGTCTCCATGGCCAAGAACATGGCATCAATGGGCCCAGATATTATTCCAGGATGCCCACTTAATAGCATGAAACACAACCTATCAGGGCCACTAGGATATTCAACCACAGCTTCTGGACAGGCTTCATGCCTAGTGAATGGAGGATTGCATCTGTGATCCTTCTGCACAAAGGTAAGCCATCTATGGACCCAGGTAACTACAGACCCATATGTCTGCCTGTCTCATACACAAATCCATGGGAAGAATTATCATGGAAATAATAAACAATGACATAGGAAACCTACAGTCACAGGATCTAACCCACTTTGGTTTCATCAAAGGCAGATTAAACCGGGTTCCTATTACGTTATCGAAATCATGAAACATCGAACACTACAAGATCAGACTTGTATGTTCAATGTTTCATAATTTCAAATACATAAAAAAAATAAAATAAAAACAAAAAACATAAATAAACTGCTGTAAGCAGGGGGGCAAGACCCCCTGCACCCCCCACACCCCCGCTCTTTAAATATACCAACTCCGAAATTGCACTATTCCCTTTCTGTACTACAGATAAATCTCGGCGTTGGTATATTTAAAGATTGGGGGTGTGGGTGGTGCAGGGCGGCTTGCCCCCCTGCTTACAACAGTTATTTAACTGTTCACCTGTTTTTTTCTTTTTTTTTAGTTCAAATTGCTGAAACTTCAATTAACTGTGCTTGATGTTTACATTTTCGAAGTTTCAGCAATTCGATAACATAATAGGAACCCAATCAAACCTACTCAACCTGGTGGATGTCTCTGAAAAGATTACTAAGACAATGGATGAGGGAAAAACAGTGCATACTGCCTATCTTGACCTGGCCAATGTATTTGACATGATGCCCTACTTACTCATTGTTAACAAACTTAAGAAATCAAAACGAACAACAACTCCAACACTGATAAAACAAGATGGTTAACCTCACCGTCACGTCTATGTTTTGAAAAGTAGAGTGCAGGCTCACTTGAATAAGGCAAAAAATCTTTTTCTTCCAAAAATAATCAATTTAATGAACTTGTAACACCAACCACAATATTACAGACTAAAATCCATATGTTAAGCGCTTTCATCTGCGTATCGCAGACTTCTTCAGAACAGCTGATTAACACACATTACATTCCTTTTAAAACGTTTTTGGCGCCATTCTGACCTACATTTAAAGTGCCAGTGTGTATCTTTGAACTATACATAAATAATTAAAAACAATAAATACTTGATTATGCCTTAAAAATTACTTAATATCCTAATACTATAACAGATGAAAAACGATATTAATAAAAACTCTAAATACGTATGACATGAACAATAATATAATTCATAATTCATTTCATATTTGTATATCCATAACCTAAGACAATATAAATAAATAACAAGATGGTAAAATACATCAGGCTAACAAAAGAAATGGTTTAATAGAAATAAAATCATTTATACCCGGTTCCCTTGTAGAATTAGTCAGCACCTGTCAAATACTTTCTTTTTTACTTAATAATGCCTTAAGATTACCTCCTCTATTGGAAGTAAAAACTTGATCAAGTATGGCAAAATTGAAACTATGTTGTTCTCCTTTCTTCTCTATATGTCTATCAGGGTGATTCTATAAATATGATCATAAATTCTTTTCTTAAATAGTCTCTCAGTTTTGCCAATATAATAGGCAGGCCACAATGTACAACTAGCTAAATAAATGATATTCTTGCTATTACAATTCCCCATTCTAAATTTTATATAAGTCCTAATTAAAGTTTGTAATTTTATTCCTTCTCTCTCATTAATCAAATAACAGTGATTACATGACCCACATTTAGTAGTAGCTTTACTAAAATTATGTATCTCTCTTTTTGTATTCCCTATTTGTAACAACCTCTTAATGTTCAAACCCATCTTGTACAGAAAACATGTTTTTTTCCCCTAATATTTCTTTCATTAAATCAGCAACTATTAAATTCTTCCAATATTTAAAAACAATATTCATAACTTCGTTCACGTATGGTGAATATGTTAGTGTACAGACTCTGTTAATTAGTACACTTACTGACTTTCCATTTTTCTGTCTACTAATCTCTTGACCTATTCCTAATATGGGGGCGTACTTATTTCCCCATTCCTTAATGACAAATTGTGAAACATCCTTCAACAACTCCTCCAGGTAACCTCTATTGATAAACATAGATGTTATGAATTCAATTTCCTTAATCATAACTTCATGTTTGGAGGACATTCTGGCTGCTCTTATGCATTGACCCTTAAAAATATTTTTTAACATATGTCTTGGGTGATGGCTTGTAAATTCCACATACCCATTCGAAAATGTTTTCTTCCTATATATCTCTGATTGGAATCCCATATCAGTGTGTTTTATGTAAGTATCTAGATATGGAATCCCTTCATGACTGACACTGTATGTAAACTTTAAAAAACTACTTGTATTGTTCAAATAGTCTATAAATTTATCAATAATTTCCACCGGCCCTTTCCATAGGACAAACATATTGTCCAGAAACCTTGTATAATAAGAAATGTATTCAAAGTATTTGCTGCTAAATAAAAATGTATTTTCACACTCTAACATAACCATATTAGCAAATATTGGAGCACATGATGCCCCCATAGCTACACCCCTTTTTGTTTAAAATATTTGCCTTCATAAAATATAAAGTTATTATTCAATATTATCCCCATCATATCTGTAATGAGATTGATATGATCCCAAGTCATATCTGAATATTTTCTAAGACTATTACAAAAATCATCAAGTCCCTGATCTTTATGGATACATGAAAATGAGTCCACTACATCAATAGTTATATATGTTCATTTTTCTTTCCATTTATCAGGACTACATTGGGCAAGAAATATCCAGGAATCCTTGATGAGATGAGGAACATTCCTATAAATTGGTTTAACCCATCTATCTATCACCACACCTATATTGAATGTTTTAGACTTACTTCCAGAAATGATAGGGCGAAAAGGGGGTTTATTTATATTCTTATGTACCTTGGGTATGCCTACAATGGTAGCTAGAGTGGGATGTTTTACTTTCATAAATTCATAAATATCTTCTGTTATTCTTTGATCTAATAAATATTCATCTAAGGCTAAATCTATTTTTCTATAACTTATATTGATTTCATTAATGTAAGTAATTTCATAATTTCCTGAATCAATTAATATTTTTTGTATTTCATTGACGTAATCAATTGTATTGTATAGTACTATTCCCACTCCCTTGTCAGGTTTCATTACTCTAATATTTTTGTTATTCATGAGTTCCACCAGACATTCTCTTTCTTTCATAGTCAGATTGTCCACTGCCTGTTGTTTATTAATATTCTGATTGTAAATATAAATATCAGCACATAATAATTCTTCAAAGTTTTCTACTTTTTTGTTAGGGGGGTATAAATGTGCTTTTTTTCTTTAACTTATTTATTTCCATTATAACTTCATCATTTTTACTTTTGTTGTTGAACATTAGAGTTAAATTTAATCTTCTAAAATACATTTTCACATCAATAATTGTATCTACTAAATTAAACTTTGCAGTAGGTATATATTTCATTCCTTTAATAAATAATGTCCCTAATTCATTCTTAATAAAATAATTGGTGTAATTATACACCGTCATGTCATTAAAATGATGAATTATTTTTTCATTTTCTTCCTTGTCTAAATTTTCCCCATAATCTTGTCTATTATGAGAATCGCTAAAGTATTATGTACCATCAAATTTTGTACATCACTAATCTCTAGTACTGCCTGTACCGATTCCCCTGATGAAGATTTTGTTTGACAGCTGGGGCAAAATATCGACCCCCCCTTGAAAATACATATGACTGTCTTTGTGGGTCACTGCATGATCTTCCCATCTATTATCCTTACTAAGTTTATGTTCATTACTCCATAAATAAGCTCTATTCTCTTTGAATTGTTCAACATCACAATGTAACTTTTTGTTTTTCCTTTCATATAACTTCTCCACACTACGTTCTGCATATTTAAACTGCTTGTCATATAACACACGCCATTGGGAAAATAACAAATCAGACATTATTTCATTATTCAATTTTTCTACTTCCATCACAATTTTACTTAGTTTTTCATCATTCTTTTTGATCAATAAATTCATATAATTTATCCCATATGAATTAAAAACAGTATTCAATTCAGTCTTAGTATCATTATCTAAATATATACCCATGGGTACCTTAAAAAATCTTAGACCCATTGGTACTATACCCATGGATATACATTTTGTTAAATATGCACTGTCTATTTTAATAGTTTTTACCACCAGCAATAATTTAACCAGTTCGAATATCATTTCTTTTAAAGTTCCATTTTTATGCTTATTTTCATATTTGCCATAAGAAACTGTTTGAGATCTTTTATCAGTTATTTTAAATTCAACATTACTTGTGAAAAAGTTGTCCAAACTAATATATCCATTGTCATTTCTATTAATCGAGTCATTAGTAAACCTCGGACTAGATGAATTATGTACAGTACCTTTAAACGTAAAAATGTTGAATTTAGTCGTTGCTGCATAAGTTTTTCCAGGTAACAGTCTTTTTGGGTGAGCACCAGTCCGCTCACTGTCATCCTCATTGTGAAATAAAGAAAAATCAAATGTAAACTCATGTTCTGAGGTCACACTGGCGTTACCCTTTCCATTGCTAGTTACAATCAGAATATTAATAAACAACAGGCAGTGGACAATCTGACTATGAAAGAAAGAGAATGTCTGGTGGAACTCATGAATAACAAAAATATTAGAGTAATGAAACCTGACAAGGGAGGGGGGATAGTACTATACAATACAATTGATTACGTCAATGAAATACAAAAAATATTAATTGATTCAGGAAATTATGAAATTACTTACATTAATGAAATTAATATAAGTTATAGAAAAATAGATTTAGCCTTAGATGAATATTTATTAGATCAAAGAATAACAGAAGATATTTATGAATTTATGAAAGTAGAACATCCCACTCTAGCTACCATTGTGGGCATACCCAAGGTACATAAGAATATAAATAAACCCCCTTTTCGCCCTATCATTTCTGGAAGTAAGTATAAAACATTCAATATAGGTGTGCTGATAGATAGATGGGTTAAACCAATTTACAGGAACATTCCTCATCTCATCAAGGATTCCTGGATATTTCTTGCCCAACTTAGTCCTGATAAATGGAAAGACAAATTAACATATATAACTATTGATGTAGTGGACTCATTTTCATGTATCTCTAAAGATCAGGGACTTGATGATTTTTGTAATAGTCTTAGAAAATATTCAGATATGACTTGGGATCATATCAATCTCATTACAGATATGATGGGGATAATATTGAATAACAACTTTATATATTATGAAGGCGAATATTTTAAACAAAAAGGGGTGTAGCTATGGGGGCATCATGTGCTCCAATATTTGCTAATATGGTTATGTTAGAGTGGGAAAATACATTTTTATTTAGCAGCAAATACTTTGACTACAGTTCTTATTATACAAGGTTTCTGGACGATATGTTTGTCCTATGGAAAGGGCCGGTGGAAATGATTGATAAATTTATAGACGATTTGAACAATACAAGTAGTTTTTTAAAGTTTACATATAGTGTCAGTCATGATGGGATTCCATATCTAGATACTTACATAAAGCACACTGATATGGCATTCCAATCAGCGATATATAGGAAGAAAACATTTTCGAATGGGTATATGGAATTTACAAGCCATCACCCAAGACATATGTTAAAAAACATTTTTAAGGGTCAATGCATAAGAGCAGCCAGAATGTCCTCCAACATGAAGTTATGATTAAGGAAATTGAATTCATAACATCTATGTTTATCAATAGAGGTTACCTGGAGGGGTTGTTGATGGATGTTTCACAATTTGTCATTAAGGAATGGGGAAATAAGTACCCCCTATATTAGGAATAGGTCAAGAGATTAGTAGACAGAAAAATGGAAAGTCAGAAAATGTACCAATTAACAGAATCTGTACACTAACATATTCACCGTACATGAACAAAGTTATGAATATTGTTTTTAAATATTGGAAGAATTTAATAGTTGCTGATGAAATGAAAGAAATATTAGGGGAAAAAACATGTTTTGTGTACAAGATGGGTTTGAACATTAAGAAGTTGTTACAAATAGGGAATACAAAAAGAGAGAGACATAATTTTAATAAAGCTACTACTAAATGTGGGTCATGTAATCAGTGTTATTTGATTAATGAGAGAGAAGGAATAAAATTACAAAATTTAAATATCACTTATATAAAATTTAGAAGGGGGAATTGTAATAGCAAGAATATCATTTATCTAGCTAGTACAATTCCCCCTTCTAAATTTTATATAAGTCCTATTTAAATTTTGTAAAACTGAGATACCATTTAAGAAAGAATTTATCATCATATTTGTAGAAACAGGGTGCATGATACTAAAAATGCTCTATATAGACATATAGAGAAGAAAGGAGAACAACATAGTTTCAGTATTGCCATAATAGATCAAGTTTTTACTTCCAATAGAGGAGGTAATTTTAAGGCATTATTACATAAAAAAGAAAGTATTTGGCAGGTGCTGACTGATTCTACAAGGGAACCGGGTATAAATGATTTTATTTCTATTAAACCCTTTCTTTTGTTAGCCTGATGTATTTTACCATCTTGTTATTTATTTATATTGTCTTAGGTTATGGATATACAAATATGAAATGAATTATGAGTTATATTATTGTTCATGTCATACGTATTTAGCGTTTTTATTAATATCGTTTTTCATCTGTTACAGTATTAGGATATTAAGTAATTTTTAAGGCATAATCAAGTATTTATTGTTTTTAATTATTTATGTATAGTTCAAAGATATGCACTGGAACTTTAAATGTAGGTCAGAATGGTGCCAAAAAGGTTTTAAAAGGAATGTAATGTGTGTTAATCAGCTGTTCTGAAGAAGTCTGCGATACGCAGATGAAAGCGCTTAACATATGGATTTTAGTCTGTAATATTGTGGTTGGTGTTACGAGTTCATTAAATTGATTATTTTTGGATGAAAAAACTTTTTTTACCTTATTCGAGTGAGCCTGCACACTACTTTTCAAAACATAGCCATGACGGTGAGGTTAACCGTCTTGTTTTATCAGTGTTAAACTTAAGAAATCAGGTATACACCCTTTTGTCATACACTGGATATCCTACTTGCTCAAGGATAGGACCCAAGAAGTTAAGATATGTGAGTCAACCTCCACAAATAGTGGAATCCCTCAAGGCTCAGTGTTGGGGTTGTTCTTTTTTGTATCTATTTCTCAGAGGTCAAGGTCAAAATCAAGGGCCTCTGGCTGATAATATTTGCAGATGACTGCAAACTGCATGCAGCCATATAATCAGTGAATGACACAAGTACAGCCAAAAAGACCTGACACAGACAAATAACTGATGCAGAGCACAGTCTAAAACTCAATGCCAACAAATATATAATAGTATCCTTTTATAAGATGGCTGCCCTTGGAAACTACCACATTGACAATATACCCCTAAAAGTAAACCCAGTGGTCAGAGATTTGGAAACACATATAAACAATAACCTGACCTTTGACCATCAAGTGTCTAGGGTAGTAAGGAAATCATTCTTATAAGCAATGGTATGGTATGTGTTCCATGGATGTCATTGTTCTGCTGTACCCATCCCTCATCAGACCAATAATTGAGTACAACTGCCTCTTCAGAATGTACCTGACCATTGCAACAAATGAAGCATGCAGAAATTCCTCACAAAAAAAAACAAAAAAAAAAAAACATGTCTTACATGGACAGCTTCAAAGCCCTATCCCTGGAGCCATTATCCTATAAGATACTAAAAGATGATCTATGCCTGGCCTACAAAGCATCCTTTGATCCCATTTTGATGGACCTGCTGCACATCTGCAAAACACCTAAACCTTACCTGCATTAGAAATAGGGCATGCAAAAGGGATAGGTATGTGTCCCAGAGACCAATCATTCCCTAGAACTGAATTCCCATCTATGTCAAGCAGAGCTCTTCCCTAATCCAGTTCAACTATAGCTTGTACCAATGGATGGGAATCAGAAATTCACCTATGGTTTGGTGATTTGGCACTAATAGATAGAGGCAAGCTGTAAGTACTTGACCACCCATGCCTAAGTCAAGTCTACATATACAACATATAACACACCGAGAATATCTACCCACCAGATTAATATGTCTAAAAAGGCCTCCAGGGGCCATTTTCTTAGTAATCATCTATGAACCTATGAACTTGTATGTAGGCATCTGAGTATAAAGTAGTATTGAAGGATGTTATTAAGAGATGGGCAGCTTTGTGGTTTGTGAATGAGATTGTTTGATGTAAGTAGTTGAGATAGGTGAGAAAATGTGATAATTCAATTCAGTTTAGTTGTTTTTGAGGCTTACAGTGTTTGGTTGGATTTTATGTATTTCATGAGCAATGGAGCTATGTCATTTTGAATAATAAAGTAAGTAGGCATACATTTGTAGACTGCACATCTATTGATAGAATTTTTAGGATTTTCCTGTCCTGCAATTTTAGGATTTTAGCAAAGGCGTTTTCAATGAATGTAGTAAATTTATGGTCTTGGCTAAAATGGGGGTTGTTTGAAGATATTACTTTGTTGTCTCAGTGCAAACACTGGGAAATGATCACTAGAAGTATCAGATGGACAGCCAGTGGAAGCTATATTTTTTGGAAAAGAAGTTAGAATCCAGTCCGGGATTTATTGTTTTTTTTATTACTTTACCATGTGTAGCAGAGGTTGAGATAAATTCAAAGAAATTATACAGATTTGTACAGAATTTGGGGGTGTAATAGGTGATAACCTGCCAATCTATGTTGAAGTCACTTAGCATGATACTTTCTAGGTGGATGTTGTGTGATAACCAAAATAGAATATTTTCCATAGTTGTTATATGCTTGCCAAGAGTTATGTATAAAACTGTAATGCATACAGTTTTATGAGAGTAAAGTTTAGGTAGGAGATTGTTAAGTTCAGCATTGTTAAACTGGACAATTATTTGGGGATATAGAGTTAAACAGAATTTGTCTGAGTATAAAATTGCTACCCTTTACACACTTCTTTTCTCTTCCCAATGAATTCTAAAAATGTTGCAACTTGGAGGCAGAATTTCTATAAGTTTAATTTTGGGTATCACCAGGTTTTAGTAGTTACAAGTATATCAGAGGAGTATAATATCAGATGTGAACGTAGGTCTGCTAGTTTTATTACTAATATTTCTGAGGTTTATAATGTGAAAGAAGAAGCTATTTTTTATTTTAGAAAACTAGATCTTATGGGAGTGTGCTGTTGTTGTTGTTGTGAGGTTTGTACATTTCAATTTCATCCATGGTTGAAGTGAATGCCCCCACAAATATTAAGTAGAAATGGAAAGGTAGATGTTATATTAATATTTTTGTTTTATAGTTAATTTTTGGAGAATGAGGTTATAATATTTATAGTTGGTTTTGAAAAGTTGTGAAGTCACAGTGTGGTAGGAGGAAGAGTTGTGCAGGGGGGATTGTCAGTGTGAGCTGTGACGTAAGGAGGGAGACTCATATGATGCACAGTCATTGTGCTGGGGGATGGTAGTCGGTGTGAGATGTGAAGTAAAGAGGGTGACATATGGTACACAGTCAGTGTGCTGGTGGTAGTAGTTGCTGTGAGCTGTGATGTAAGGAGAGAGACTTATATGGTACACAGTCAGGTGTGCGGGAGGTGTAGTGGCTGGTGTGAGCTGTGAAGTAAGGAAGCAGACTTGTATGGTGCATTGTCAGGTGTGAGAGTATCCAAAGATAAATTAATGAAATCAAACTAATGAGTTGTGTGACTAAAGTGTTTTGTGTGAGAGGTAAGAGAGAGAGAAAGCTGTTATTAGTTTGGAAAAAGATGTGTCTGATGGAAGAGAAAGTGAAGGAATTAGGTGTCTAACACATAGTTCCATGAAGAAGTCCTCATATTATAATGCTGCATATAAAATCTATAAGCTTTGTATTACATAATTTAAATGTCAGACTGATGCACAAATACTAGTTTGTCTTTTATTTTACACAGTGGCAATTGTTATAAGTATTAAATTAGCAAGTAGTTTAATGACATGCAATGCTGTTTGCATTGATGTAATGGATATACAAATATACAAGCTCTTGAGTATGCAATTTTGTTTCCGTTTCATTTTATGGGACCTGTTTTCATTATTTACACTTATCAGTATTGATTTATATCTAAAATAGATGGTTCTAATTATCTGGTTTCTTCATTTTTTGTCTTTGGAATAAATCTATACACTTATCCTGTCATCTGTTTCAAATGCACAAAGACAAAAAACAAAGCAGCAGTACCAGTACCTGGTTCTGTCTTTAATTAGTGGAGTTCATGTAGGCCATGTGGTTGACAAAGTAATCAGTCACTCCAGTGTTGTCATGTCATGTCCAACTCATATAGTAGCCCATGAGCAACCAGCACCACCCACATTGGGTTTACTGGACAGGTAAATAGTAGAAATAGATTGGCACACCTTTTTTCTATAAAACACACATCTACAGACAATTTGGAGATACCAATCCACCTACCACATATCTTTGGGATGTAGGAAGAAACCATAGGCAACCTAAATAAATATAATGAAGAAATACAGACTCTGCACAGTAGGGACCCCAGCTAAGAAGTGAACCTAGAACCTTTGGCTTTGAGGTGATAAGGCTACTCTTAGCACCAGTGTGCTGACTGACAAAGTAACACTATTCAATTAATGTTTATATCAAATCTTGTTTATGGCATGTTTGCAATAATTTGCTCTTGCTATCTTTAATTTCTCAGTCAAAGAATTGCAGCTGATTATCTTTACAAATCAATATTGGGGGACCGAGCATTTATTTTTACTTCGTATGCAGAGTACAAGTAGTTTAAATATGTATGAAGCGGGTAAAGTTACAGTATTGTTTTTAAAAGCTTGCTATAGAATGCATTGTTCCACCAGTGTATAATCATAAATGTAATGCAGAATATACTCATATTTCACAAGAATTACTGGTTGTTACCAACTCAATTGAATCTCATAACCAATGCATGTATATGCATAGATTATAGGATAAGAATAAATGTGTTCTGCTAACCATGATCTGGTATTCCTTGCTATAACTAATCTGCTAACCTTTCTACAAACCAAAGTATAACTTATTTTGTAATCAAAACTACCTTCTGCTTCATCCTTATATTTCTTATAGTTCACCTTCATTATTCTCTCTTTTATATGGCAAACTAGGACGTCTGCTGTTATTTTACTCCTACGCTAGAAAGCAGTGCAGAAAGCTGCAAAACCAATAAACTCAGTAAACTCAATAAATCCACAATGGACCTACCAAGGCATGGCTCTGGACACTAAATTATTTTTAAGCTCTGTCTTTTTTTTAATTTTAAACAAGAACTTCATCAAAAAATATTAACTGGTATCAAAGTGCAGATTAAAAAGATCACCATGAAAACCATGTGACACTAAGTGACCAATAGAAATTAAACTTGCAGATGTTCACTCAGGTGCTGTAAATTGTTCTTGTTCTTAAATCAAAAGACTTAAAATTGTATGATAAATGTTAAAACATAAAGGGTGTTAAAATTACTAATGTAAAAAGCTAATAAAGCTATTTTAAAGTTTCTGCGCTTGCAGAAAACATTTGATATTTATAGTTTTGTTAAGTCCAGGTGTACGGTCAACTTGTAATTTTATTTAACATTTCAATTCATGAAACCCTAAAAGTGTATTAAAATCTCCCATGAATTGTCCTGTGTTCACCAAATCTTCCTAAAGCCTGGGCAAGGTGACAAATGCTTTGCTAAACCATTGTTTTGGTCTTTTTGTCTAACAGCTATCAGTTTTCATATATTTTTCTTGAAAGTCACCTCACAGTCTTATCAATGTAAAAACTAGGAAACAACTCACACAAGGCAGGATACACTACACAAACTGAATCACAGTTTTAAGTGCCCTGTGACCAAATGTCCAAATTCATAGACTTTAAGTGTATACTGGCAGAATTGCAAATGTACCTGCACTGTTTATATTTGCCACACTTGAAAGTCCCTATTTTTGTGTGTATCATCAGTAGCACTTATGTTCAATTCCAAAAGAGACTTTACATTAAAGGGCTTCTTGTAAGTGAAAAGTTACTGATATCCAATGATATTAGCCAGTTCTGTGTTGCCCAAGACTATTTTCCAATTATCTGTGATGATGTTTTTAATCAAAGCCATGTCATTTGAGATAGGAATAAGAAAGGCTTTTATAAAATGTCTTTCTTCACTGGTTTGTGAAGAAGAGGGATTGTCAATGACTAAAGAAAGTGTAGTCAAGTTTTTACATAAAATTGGACAAGCCTTGTTGTCTCTAAGTTCCAACACTTCTTTTTCAATTTATTTTATCCAATTTAGGCTGTACCTTGATCTATGAAAAACTTCCTTAGTTTGAGTGTCTCATCTTTAAAGAAGTTAGTATCACTAGTGAGTCTACTTAGATGAATATAGTGACCTTTAACACATTTTTTCATGTTTGAAGAATATGCACTATTGTTGTACAAATATTGATTCACAAAAGTGTCCTTCCTGTAAATCCTGCTATAAATCTTCTTAGAGGCATTGTCAAAAGATAAGGCAATATACAAATAATTGATGGTGTTGCCAAAACCACTTACTGTGAATTTCAAAAATTGTGTACTGTATTCAGATAACCAGCAAAAGATGAAAATTCATCTAAAGTACCGCCAATAAAAAAAAAAAAAAAAGAATGTTGCAGGACAAAGGGTGGGACTTGAGGAACTTTTGTTTCCACCAAGCCATTACTATGTTTGCAAAGATTGGGGCTTCCCTTGACCCCATAACAACAGCTGGTGTCTGTTTGTAAAATATGTCTAGAAAAATAAAATAATTATTAGCAAAGATTACATCTAATAAAGTACAACTCGTTGATGCCAATGCCATTAAAGGTTGTGAAGTCATTCAGATAGTCTCTCACAAAATTTACACCAATATCTTGCCTAATACAGGTATACAGATAGACTACATCCAGGGATGCAAAGAAGAATTGTTGGTCTGAACATGAAAAGGTGCTTAGCAATTCCAATAAATGCCATGAGTCTAACAAACATTTTTCAAATTTTTGGACTATATGGTTGAAGATGTGGTCCAAGAAAATAGAAATGGGCTCAGTTTTGGAAATCCAGCAGGTAGTATTGATCAAAAAGGTGGATTTGTTCAATCTTTATGTACCTTTGGAATTCCAAAAAACTTTGCTACCCTAGGAAATGTCAGTATCAGGAAAGAGTAGTTTCCAAATCCAGCTCTTCTTCACTAAACATGTTGAACAAAGTGTTGTCTATAGCTGAAAACCTGCTATGAATCATGTGTTCAGTAACTGCCTCATAATTTGTGAAACTTAGCGTTTGCAGAATCATGTGATTGTAGTCATTAATGTTCATGATTAAGAGCACACCTCCCTTGTCCGCCCTCATGACTCATATCAACGGGTAGAGTGATAACTCCTTAAGAGCATTCCTTTTGTTTCTGGACAGATTGTGGTGTACTGGTTTAATGCCCAATTTGTCCTTTACTGAATCCTCACATAAATTCTTGAACACCTGTAATGTGCTATTTAAAGCAGGGTTGAATGTACTTCTTGTCACTTCATCCTGCTTTTTGTGCAGGCTTGGTCTGTCATTTAAAATATAATGCAGATTGAGTTTACACACATATAGTTTGAAATCAGTTAATAGATGTGTAAAATTCATGGAATTCGTAGTAATAATTGAGAGGCTTTTAGATAGCACTGATGAATGTTTATTTAATGTGAAATCACTCAAATTTAAAACTTCAGTGTGAAAGTCTGATTTTTCTGGTTTACTCCTACCCAATTCCTTTTGTCTTCCTCAGAGACATGAAACATTTGAAATCTCATAATTGCTCAAGCTGCTTGTTTTATTTGTTGTGTGCTTTGACATTCCATTATAAACAGTGCCTAAAAATGATCCACTAACCATTGTAGCTATCTGGTTATGAAACGTAAACCAATAAGAGAATTTGTTATAGGTGCTCAGTATACTACTATGTTTTAGGACTGGTTATGTCTTTTTTGTTTATATTTTGTAATGTTTTTGTCTTATGTAACAGTTTTAATATTTTGTGCTTCAGGGATACTGTCTGTTGTTCTATATTTTTCCCTTTTTCTGTGTATAGGACTGAATAAGATAATTTATTTAGATAGGCTGAGTTGTGTGCATGTGTGTGTGTGTGTGTGTGTGTGTGTGTGTGTGTGTGTGTGTGTGTGTGTGTGTGTGTGTGTGTGTGTGTGTCTGTCTGTCTGTCTGTGCATGTGTGTGGTTGTGTGCATGAGTATATTTGTGTATACTTTGGTTGTGCAGTATGTGAACTTCATTTTGCAATTTAGCTATGTTAGATATGGCTTTCTAGTGTCAGATATGATCCAGGTGGAGTCTACATCAATGTTTGATGATGAAGGTAGAGTGTATGTCAGTTTCTGAAGACATAGTTAAGATGGTAGTAAACAGAAATGTAAGTAATACATAATTTACCTTATATCTCCTTTTCTTTCTTTGCATTATTCATGTGTATCATTCATTTTTTTTCTAAAATATATGTCTTCTCACAGTTGATTGGAAACTATTATTTTGTAGACTTCAGCCATTAAGCCCTGAATGTGACTTATTTCTTCCTTTTATAAAAATATTGAATTTCTTTCTTTATTGATAATATTTCCTTATACATACTCCTATTGTAACTTATTTCAGTGTGTGTTTAAGTCAGTGTCAGTACATCTCTAAAATTATTTTACTTTTTCTTCTGTCATTGCTAATTGCAGTATTACCAAAAGAATTTTAATGTCTTCCATACTATTCTCGATATATCAGCTATGTTTAGTTCCTTACCTGGTTGATTTTAATTTTCACATCATAATTCTGCACATTAAGAAACATGCTTTGCATTCTTAGAAGTGTTTTCACAAAACAAAAAAAAAAACTTTTTCAGTATGCTTTGTAAGGATATATGGTCTGTTTCCACATGAACTTCTTTACCATAGACAAACTCCTGGAGTCAATAAACTCCATGCAGGAATAGTGCTATTCCTGCATGGAGTGAACCGTGTCTGTTTCCCCTTGGCATTAACAGCAGCGCACCTTGCATATTCATGAAGGCGCGCCGCTGCTAAGGCTAAATGGGCAAGAACACTCCTGAGTGCAGAGGGCATGTTTAGGTAGTCCACGCACATCTAACTCACCCCCTGCATTCAAAAAGTGCCATATGGCATTTTTTAAAAGTATTTCAGTGTCCGCTGACACTGAAATTAAATAAAATGAGTATTTCAGTGTCCACGGACACTGAAATAGACAGGAGAACAAGAAACAATGCGGTGACCGGTTCTGTCACACACACCCTGCATTGTAAAAGTGCCATATGGCCATAGCCATCAATTATACAAGTTTCCACAGAATGCCCAGATGCCTGCCTCACATACCTGTAAACCCCCCCAGATCAAGACAGCTGTACAAAGCCATAAATGATGGAGGGACAAAGGCACAATAATAGTGACACTTTTGAAATATTGGACTTACAAACCCGGAAAGTTGATAGAATAAAATGTTTGCATTAGCACAGATTTCCTGAAGGTTATGAAGTCTGAAACCTCAATGTCTGTCAGTATGTTGGGACTTAAACCCCAAGTGATTTGCCAATGATTTGCTAGAAAACCACAGTCACACTTCCTAACTTTGTAAGACCAATAATTAAAATCTGTCCCTATGTGTCCCTTTACAATCTGCCTTACTGTGACTGACAAGGAGTACAGATACATGTAAATAATGTAGGTTTATGAATGTATTTTTTTTCCATTATAAGGTATGTTTAGTTATAGCTGAGCAGGTGTGCACATTATAGCCATCTACTTAGCATTGCTGAAACATCTCATAGGAGATAAATAAAACTATACAGTTGAAATTTCCGCACCAAGATAGCATAGTGATTAGAGTCCAGGCTTTGAATGCAGGTGTTCACGGTTTGAGTATAAAGACAGGCACTTTGTTTTTACATGGGAAAGCAGTGTTAAAATTATTGGTTTAATTTAAAATTATGCAGTAATTGATATTTGTCAACCAGGGTAGTGTAGCTGGTCTAAAATGTAAGTGTGAGTGCATATAACATGTGAAATCACTCATGTATACACAAGTGTCCTATACAGTATAGTCCCACACCATGGTAATGTAATGAAAGCACATAGAGGGATGTCGTGTAAAGTAAATCATATACACTTACTAATATGTCATTATTGATTAATGAAGTTATTATCTTGATATTTTCTAAAAATTAAAAGTGAGCAAAGGTTAGCAGTGCTCAGCTGGTTTAAGCATTGCTTAGACATAAGTGCTAAGCAGCAGTCAGCTCAGCTAAACAGATTTGTGCACTGTTAAGTAATGCTCAGCAATTGCCCCTTTAAGCACTGTTCACCCCAGCTTAGCAGATTTGTGCACTGCTTAGCTGAGTTTAGCATTTTGAAAATGTTCCAATGATAGCAAAGGGTGGGAATATGGCCTTATTTAAACCGTGCAAGTGTGAATACAGCCATAACCTGTTGTAGTTTTATCTCTGCAGGAACATGTCTGGGGTACGAATGTGAGAGCACTTTTGGGCTCACTGCTGGGGCATCCTGGATTCCAGGGTTATGGCTGGACTCCTCATAGAACATCATGATGACAGGCTGCTGCAGGGCCTGTACCAGGGCTCTCAGTACAAAGTGGAGGCCTAGGATCTTCTGGCACACAGCCTCACCAGTGCCACTGGAATCCCTCAAACTGGTGAGCAGGTATGTCATCATTATGCCAACCTAAAGCATAGGAAAGGGAAGCTCATGGCACAGTGGATATAAGATGCCTGGGACCGGCATGATCCAACAGTTTGTAAGTATCCCAGCTATAGCTGTACCAAATTCTAGCCTGAATATGTGATAGACAGGTATGCATAATATTTGTTTTCTCCCCTAAAGCTGCAGTGAAGAGGGCTCCAATGCTGAGGCCCATGCAGACAGACTGACAATGCTGCACCGACAGGCTGGTGAGTAGAGATCTACCTTGCAGTATATAGTGAAATAAATAAGAAGTATTATATTGTTTACTGGATTCTGTGTGTAATGATTGAAGAAATGTTTGCCAGACTAATAGCTATGTACAGCATGTGCAGTAATAGAGCACTGTGTTATATAAGTACAATAAAAACCTAAACCACCAATTGAAAAGAAAATATGGCTTTGACAGCATGAATTAATAGAGGCTGTTCTGAGAACAAGCTAGTATGCAAAACAGTAGCCTGTGGATCTGTAAATCAAGATATACATGACATATGACATATGTTATGCACTAAGATCAGAACCCTGAATCCTAATGTCAGATGTATTACAGTGTGTCCCCTCTGCTGCAGTGCCTTGTGTTAACTTTTGCTTTCCAGATCATAGAATTTCAAAGGATTACTACACAGTACAGTAAATGTCTGTCATGCATGAATCTCAGGATTACAAGCTCAGACTGTTAGGCAGAAAACAGTCAAACAAGAGACAACAGCTCCCCAGTAACCCAGTGTGATAAGAAACAGTCTTGTAGTTCGTTTTAGCACACCCAGACAATGTTCAAATTCAGGAAGTAGTACTGAGATATGTGCATATATATACACTTACGAAATCTGGAATATTTGTACAAACAG
Organism: Protopterus annectens; assembly: GCF_019279795.1. NCBI lineage: Eukaryota > Metazoa > Chordata > Ceratodontiformes > Protopteridae > Protopterus > Protopterus annectens. Next base: position 916,592,458 of record NC_056725.1, on the reverse strand, counting down.
TGAGATAGTGCTAACCAATATTTTCTCTGAAGGTCTTACAGGTAATGAAATGGTTGTAGTAGCTGTTTGAAGAGTATAACAATATACCATGTACAACTGTCCCACTGTCTAAACCCATGCCTGCAAATGACAGCTGGATAGGTACATACACCACAACCTCTCCCAGATACATGTCTCTCAAGTGTCATGCTGTCACGGCTAGTGATCACTGCTGCCAGTAACCTTGGACACAGATAGGAATAAAGGGTGAACTATGCTAGCAGCAGACTTACACACCATCATTGTAGGGTACCCCTTCTTTGTCAAGTGCATAACCCTGACATGTAAAAGCCCCCTCCAGTAAAGTAGCCACAGATCACCCAGTATGCCCCATACCATTACAGGTTGACAGTCTAACAGGTATGTATGTGCCACAGAAGCTATGGGCCATAGGTAGATGTAAAGTGAGGGCAGACCTGTAATCATTATTTATATAATATGGGTATGTTGTTCTCAAAAACTATTGTTGCGACATGTGTTCCATTATTGTTCATATATATCACTGATTGCATATTAACATACCTAGTTCAAATACTATTATTGGTGGCCTGTTGCCATCAATGTAACTTGCATGCTGTTAAAAGCTTACTGTTGTTCCATTTATGCATGTGTTCTGTTTGCTATGCAACTGTTTCAAATCTGTTGGTTTGGGTTAATGGGAACACCCATGCATGCTGTTATAACTAATTCTGCAATGTATTGTCCATGACTAACCAATATATCTGAGAAAACTACAACACCATAGCATGTTTGCAAAGGCAGATCCCGGTGGATGCACCAGTCCCACCCCATCTGGTCATACCACCAGGCCTCAGCATGTATGGGACCCAACAGGAATATCCTCCACCACTGGTCCTGCACCATCTTTAGGTGGAACCACCTCAGGGGATGGGGCCCTCCCCCCTCTGGGTACAGGTGCAGAGAGGAGCCCATCACCTGCAGAATGTTCTGGGTTATTGTGCGCAGCATCATCTGCTCTGAGTTGAGTGGGCAGGTGCACCAGATGGAGGGCCACCTGGTGCACCACGAGAGGCAGTCTGCCCATCTTGTCCAGCCCACAGCACAGCCACCTTCAGAGCCGTGAAGGTACAGTGGTGACTGCCCATGGGTGGGGACCTCAGTCCCACTGTATCCATTTGGGTCTCATGGATCTCTGATTCTCAACTACCCTCCCTGTCCAAGGTGTTTACCCCTGTCATGTGTCATATACTGCCTCTGTCTGCTGTCTTGTGTGCCTTGTATTTCTGCAATGCTACCTATCCTGCCAAATCTACCTCCCCAAACATACCTACAGTCCTTCACCAACACCCCACTCTTACCTAAAAAAAGGGCATCTGTCCCACAAAAAATCATTGCCCCATACATAGCTCTAAATTTTGCCCCCATGTACAGTAAAATTAATCAATCTATCCAAAAATCATTCGCAAATGTCTGTCATCAAGACCCCTCCCTGTGGCATGTGAGGCTGTAAATTCTAAATTCTACACATTATTCACAGCTGTTGCTGCAGAAGGAATGTAGAGCTATGGTCCTTTCATACTCCTGTCCTGACATCCCTAGCTGGTTTTCCTAATGTTTTACCCCCTGCTTGCCCCATTTCACCACTTTCCTATTACCCTTTTTTCTTTTCTTTAATGAAAATTAGAGTGTGTGTAAGCGGTGCTAAGTTAAGCTAAGACAGATTAACCATCTCTTGACATTGCTTAGCTCCACACAAAACTGCCTACAACTGCTTAAGAGTGCCTTAATCACTCTATCTCCATCAGCCCTTGTTCTGCACAGGAACAACATAATCAGCGCTGCCAAGTCTTGAACCCCAAGTGCTGTGTACTACAATGCATTCTGGTCATTTAACAACATTAATGAAAAAAAGTCATCACTTCCATGACTTGAACCCAGGGTCCTGTGCACTACAATCACAGCAACATACCTCTACACCCTCTGAGCTGTAGAAATTTGTAATGTTTTTACAAACATATCATGCACTACAGTCACGTAACAGAAGGAAAACATATATCCGTAGTACTCTTATAGATATATATATATATATATATATATATATATATATATATATATATGTGTGTGTGTATATATATATATATATATATATATATATATATATATATATACACACATATATGTATACATATATATATATTTATATACATATATATATATATATATATATATATATATATATATATATATATATATATATATGGGTACCTATTACTTGATCGACAAGTCAAAACAGCGACACTCACATGTTACTCACATCATCGACACTTCATAACATCGACGTTTCAGGTAAGCGATCTTCCCCCTCACAGGGCCCATGGTAGCACTCGTTTCTGTCTTTTAACGCATAAGGTTTGCGTCATTCTTCAAAATGTACCCTGACAGCATTGTCCTTACCTTCTTAATAGTGAAACGAGTGCTACCATGGGTCCTGTGAGGGGAAGATCGCTACCTGAAACGCATGTTATGAAGTGTCGATGATGTGGAGTCAACATGTGAGTGTCGCTGTTTTGACTTGTCGATCAAGTAATAGGTATCCATTTATATATATATATATATATATATATATATATATATATATATATATATGTATATATATATATATATATATATATATATATATATATATATATATTAACATAACCAACCTTGTAATGCAAGACATCTGCAAAAAGCCTGACAAAGTGGGGCAATAATAGTGACATATTTGAAATATGGCTGTTATACTTGTAGAAGTCTGCTAGAGTAGCATGGTTATAATTCCTGATATATTCCAGGTCTGAAACACAAATGAATGTCAATATTTACTGATGTCAATGCTCACATCATCCCAGTGATTTGTCAGAAACTCACAACTGTAATGGTTAACAGATCCAACATATGTGCCACACATCTGGACAGTGTCTAGACATCTGGACAGTGGAGAGGTATGACTGCAGTCATGTAACAAAAGAGAAAAAACACTGAGAGCTGCCAACCAACTCACCCAGCACCTTCTGAACCACAGTAAGACCAACACGACACTACCCCAAATCAGCTCTGGGGAATTACCCATGTATTTCCAAATATATCATGCACTACAGAGCTGGAACTGTAGGGAAAAGCAGATATTGCTGCGGAAATGTCCACCCACAACCATTTGCACCACAGCCACAGCAACATTCCAGTGCCCCAAATGAGCTCTAGAGTAGAACAACTATGTGAACAAACATATTCTGATTGCCAGTCACACACTACACTGACATATACTGGCCCAACTCACAGTCTACTGGGAAATCTGAGGTGTTAAAGGACATTTCTCAGTCTGCCCCTACAAACATATACACCTGATAGGTCGCCACCAACTGTAGCAGCATGTGCAGTCAGATGGAAAAGGATCTATGACACTCACATCTACTACTCTCCCTACTCAGGCCAACAAACATTTAAACACAACACTGCTTCACAGTCTTGGCAGTCTGTTAACAATGGCCTGACATACATAACTCTCAACTGTACAGATTTCCACAGAATGTCCAGAGTGTGGGACCATAATTATGGCCACTGCTGCATACCACTTCCAGGAGTCTGCTAAGTCACTGGGATGATATCAGGAGTGCAGTCACTGAATAATGATATACCATACCTCTGAAACTCTCACTACAAGGCATCTGAACAAAGCATGACATACCGGGGGGCAGGGGGTCGAAAAGAGGGACATAACTCAAATAATGGTGTTACAAACTGAAACAGCTGCCAGTGTTACAGGGTTTGTGGTAACATAACATCCCTGAAGGATATGATGTCTGAAACCCCAATGGATGTCAAGATTTACTGACTACAATCCTCACATTATCCTACTGATTTCTCAAAAACAGATATTGTCTGAGGAACAGACCAAGCATAACAGGCAAGCCTCTGGGCAGTCTGTGGCTATCTGGACAGTTGAGAGGTATGTCAGAGACATATCACTGTCAGACGTCAGCTCACATAGAAAATGCATGTCCAGACAAACCCTGTTAATCTAGCAGTCCTCCATGTGTATAACAGCAATACTTACTTACGATCTGTATCCAATCTGGGAGCTTAGTTCCCCATGTTGTTGGGCTGTCTCCACATGTTTTGTCCTGAGAGGTATTTCCACCTATTGTCTATGAAGCTGTAACACCCACACCTCTATAATGTCCTCCACACAGGCAAGGAAAAAGGGCAAGGCCCACATGAGGGACTTCATTATAGCACTGTGTTGCTATGGCATTGGCTAATGAAAAGACAACACAGCTACTCTGGATTCATGCACAGGCCATCACCTGCTCATGAGCATTACCTACAAAAGGCAAGCTGCTGCCTATGTAATACAGGTCTGAACCCATCTACACAAAGACCAACTGTGACTACACAAACCTGACCTTTAACATTATTCTGAGGAAACCCTTCAGCACTATAAAAGGTATATATACCCGAGCCAATGCCAACTGTATGACACCTGATGTCATATACCTTGCTGTATGTGAACTGTGTTCATGTTTCTATGTTGGTAAAACGAATAGGGTATTAAGAGACAGAATAAGGGAACACTGTTATAATATAAAGAAAGGTAATCTGCAGAATGCATTGGCCAAGCATGTGACACAAACAAGTCCTGAACACAAGTTCATGTTTAGGGTGCTGGAGAAAATGAATGTTAATGTAAGAGGAGGTGACATCATGAATCATACCGAAGATAGAGAAAGTAGGTGGATTATTTTGCTGAGAGCTGATAAAGGTCATGGTTTAAATGAAAGGGCATCTATCAGACCACACCTAAAGAAACGTAGGCACACTAAGTTCTGAAATTTTTAAGAATTCAATGTGCTCTGATTTTTGTTCCCATCCATATACATACACATACATATATCACATTTTTGGGTAATTTATTCATTTTATATTTTATATTGTAATACTGTTAATGTTAATGGTTTTAGCTTCATTTTTAGACAATAACTTATTTATTTATTTATTTATTTATTTATTTATTTATATTTTTGTACACATTCATTCATTCTTTTATATTTAGATACATATATTTATTAAGACACTACATTTATATACACATTTTTATACGTATGCAGATATACATCTTTGTTTATGCACTGACCTTATTATACCAAGTATCACTTTGGTTGATAATAGTTCCTTCGACTTGTATATGGTTTCATGTTTTTGATGGCATCTACTATGTATAGTTTCTAAGTTGCCTCGTATTATTAATGACTATCATATGCAGTTATGTATTAGGCTGTATACACTTTTGTACTTGATAGTATGCTGCTCACAACATGTTCTTATATTTACTTCAATTTTATTGTTTCTTATGGAATGAAGTTATTTTAATTTTTTAAAAGTAATATGCATACACCATTGTTTATTTCTGTTGCATCTTGAGATGATTTTATGTTTATATATTTAGTTTTTAGGTTTTATGGCGCTTCTGCTTTAAAAGTTGGTTGATTAATTAACATGCAGATATTTAAAGCACATGGTTCCTGTGCTTCCTGTTTGTGATCTGAAGAAGATACTAGTTAGTGAAAGCGCTTATCGTGGTTTATCTGTGTAATAAACTGAATTATTTGTCTCAGAAGACCGGATTACTTGGATTTTTTACACATAGAAGGTTATTTCTCACTCTGTCAATGCTTGCTTGAGTTATTTATCCATTTACTTATCTTTTTTATAAGCAAGCGTGCTGTGGCAGTAACCAGCATTTTTAATTTACCTTTCAACACTATAAAAGGTATGTCAATTACATAAGCTTGTAATGGAATGCAGAAGGGGGGATGTAATACTGTCAAATGGGAAGTTGAACGCTAGGTCGAAACACGACCTGCTGGACTCACATGCTGCTGTCCGGTACCTAGGGCCATTCCTGCTTGCCCTGTCTGCATTGACATGGATCACTTCTCTGGCCCCTGAATCACTCCAGCAATGGTCAGCTCATGTATCACTACTACTGGAGTGTCTGTTGTCCAATACTGAGTGTGACACTGCTAGGCTAGCTACCTGGGATGTTGTAAATAGTCAAATGTCACCTGTGAATGCTACTATGATACATATGCTTGTCTTACAAATGTGAGACTGCTATAGAGTATGTGCATAGTACACAACAGGTGCAGAAGTGTGTGATGAACTGTATGTTATATACTGAGCCCATACCTGACAACTGTCTAGAGTTTTGCAGACTGACCACATCTACCTCTTAGTTGTAGTCAATGCCTTATACAGTTGTGTATTGTCTGGCACATCACTGGCAACCCATTAAGGACTGAAGTCATGACATAATAGCATACATTTGATTGTCAAATGTCATATCCTGTGAAGTAGACCATTGAATGCAACAAGGTCTTTGCTGGCAACTAAGTGTGCTTTAGCTAGATTCATAAAGTGACAGTATTTCCCAGCCTTTGCCCCTCAGTGATGTGTGCCTTTGTGCAGATGTATTTCCCTATCAGGAGCTAGATGTCTTAGCATGAAACCAATGTCAATGCAAGCATACCTTGTCCTGTAGGATGCCGACATTTGTGCAATCACTGACACCTGCTTTGTAGCTGTGGAGACCAGACTAACCTTGCCAGGTTACTCATCCCAGCATATGTTTAGACACCAAATGAAGGGCTGCAAAGCCACAGGATTTGGAGTGTTGAACATTATCATACATATACACACCTCCAGGCTGGCCAAACAGTATGACACATGAGAGACATCCCGAATGCAGTTAACAGTTGACAAAATACCTACTCAAATCATAGCTAGCTACAGGCCTCCAATCATGACTATGGATACCACCACACCTGTTGGGACTTGCTGGAATCTGTCATGACTCAATTGTCTACCCTGCTCCTGCGTGACTTCTACTACACAAGTATAGTCTGCATGACCTATGCCACCTGAATATGAATACACATAGATACCTTGGCTTTGTCAATGGCAATGCAGTGGATCAGACATTCAACATCCCTACAACAGATGGAAATATCCTGTACCTGGTCCTAACCAACATGTGTAGCTACTGTAGCACCCCTACAGCGTTATCCTCCTTGGTAAGATCTGACCACATAGCCATCACTGTTCAGGTCACCATCTCCCCTGCCCCCCCTTGTCAGGGTCAAACATAACTAGCTTTACACAAATGACTATAAATCTCCTGATGGCAAGAAGAAGTAGCTTCAAAGCCGATGTCCCATCAGTTGAAACTAGCAGTAGTGTCCAATCCCAAACCACAATACTATGTGGGCACCTACATAGCTGTATGGACTCAGCAATACCTGACAGGACAATATCATCTCCCTCAAGGTAGGTTAAATGTCCTTGGTGGACAGCAACAATACATAAATACTATAATAGGTGGAAATAATTGCTGGATACGGGCAAGAAGAAACAGGTGCCTTATTGAAAGCGATATCACTTTGGCCTGCACAAGCAAATGAGGTCACAGGTGAATTACCCTAAGGCTATCTTTGATTGCAAATTTGACACATCCACCAAGGCCAATCACTAGGCCTTCCACACATGTTTGCAATCCCAGAGAAAACACATAACTCTGCTCTGTAGTGGTGGTCAATAACACCACATACATGTACAGCATAGATATAGGAAACCGGCTGCAGACAGATGAAGTGTAAACATCACCCCCCTGTCCCCCCATCAGTACACATCTGCATGCACAGCACCTGCTCCCTCTCCCCTCATCATCAGAAAGCAGGTCCATAATGCCTTCTCAAAAGCAACACACAGAAGTCTCCATAGGCCTGATACCATCAGTGGCTGCAACCTACATGAACACAGGCATGAGCTGCCAGATCCATTATGCATTGTAGTCAACCAAAGCCTGAGCACCAGTGTCATCCATTCTGCACAGAGGACAGCCACTGCCATCCCTATACTGAAAGGTGAAGCAATCCACCTACCCAGACAATCATATGAACATCAACCTAACTAGTCTGCTCTGCAAGGGCATGGAAGACAATATCAAGGATATTATCAACAGGGACATCGGCAACCTCAAAATGCCTGAGCCCACACAGTGTGGTATTGCCAGAGGGAGATCAGGCCTGTTAAACCTGACTGACTTCTCTGAAGTGGTCAACAAACACAAGGACAAGTGGTCGATGGTGAACAATGCCTACCTTCACCTAGCTCAATTTTATCACAATAATCCCCAGGCAGCCAGGATACATATGCCTACACAGCTAGGCATCAACCTGTATGCTAACAGATGGGTAGCTAACTGGCGCAATGATAGTACCCATTTGGTCAAAGTAGTGGAACCCACCCCTAATAGTACAGTTTTCCAATGTGGTGTATCCCAACAATCGGTCTGAGGGCCTCCACTATTTGAGATATGCATTTCTTTGGTACAGGACAAAACCAGTGGTCTGCGACTGACCAGGTTTACAGATGCTTGCAAGCTGGCCACTGTCTTACATTACTTACTGATTTGAGCATCCCCCAAGAGGCCCTCACCCAATTAATGACTGGTGCAAGAAGCATTATCCAAACTGAACGCCAGGAGATGCATCATTCTCCTTGCTGTGGCAGATGTCATCCACACTAAGTATGACAGGAATAATGTACTGAGCATCCAATCAGGTGTGAGATGACTTGTTTATTTTATTTATTTATTTTATTTTATTTTACATTTGTTGACCAGGAAAGTCCGGCTGGACACATGTCCATTTTCAGCGGTGGCCCGGGGAGAAAAACTCCATTTACATACAATACACTATCATACTACTACAGACTAGTAACTATTTACAATACAGAGATAACACACTTCTAGTATATTATGGTACATAACAGACATATAAATTTTGTGCATGCATTTCTTTAGAATTTATAGATACAATATTTTGTAGTTATGCTTTCATAGGTCACATTTGAATTAGAAACTTGGTGGGAAACTTTGGTCTATGGCTATGTAAATAGTTGTTTCTTGTATCCTTGTCTTTACCCAGGGGTATTACAGCAGTATAGCCAGTTGGTAAGGTGGGTATTTAGGAGTTTTTTAAACTGTGTAGTGGAGGTATTGGATGTAAGGGCAGCTGGTAGAGAGTTGTGCACCAAGGTTCCTATCAACCTGACAGTCTCTCATCGTGTGGGCACCATTGTACGGAAAGCTGTCTATATGGCCCACCTCACAAATACAGGTATGTCTTCCAGGAACTAGGAGGCTACAACATCCCTGTATGCCACCCTTATCAGATACATTACCAAGTACAATGTCTCTTTGACACGTACCTTGCCAATCAAATGCAGCAATTGCAGAGACCACAAAGGTTCCTGACCAGGCAAATTCAGGGTCTGCAACACCTATCCAATACAGGTAGGGTGGAAGCCCTGTTTCGGTACTCAGTTTCATACAGACTAATCATAGGTGACCTGTGGCTGGCATACAAGGCCGTTTCTGAACCAGCCTTGATGGCATTTCTGCATATCTGTAAGACAAATTGCACTCACACATCATGCATGCAAGGCCCTCACCTGGTTTGTGAAATGTATAGTACTTGTTGGCAGGATAGTGCAGTGTTCCAGACAATACACTGTCTGTAAAATACACTCCTTCCCCTTGTCTAGCAGAGTATGTATATAGCCCTCTTGAAGAAAAAGTTGGACGACTGCATGGGAAATGGATGAGACACCCCTGGGATACCACGTGTGTTCCAGGTGGACAGGGAAAACAGGTGCTGGCTTGGAAGGAGCATGAGTATAAGTCTGGGCCAGGCTCATGAGGGCATCAGGGCCAATAGACTGGTATCATCTTTTGAGGCTATGCACCTAGTACTTTTCATGTTTCCTGTATGTATTGCAGACTGTCCTGCAATGTTATCAGAAATGAATCTCTGCGAGTCTGAACTGCAAATGCACTGCAGTGATAGTGTATAGGCCTGTCCCTTCATCAGTTATCATCACATATCATTACACCTTGTCATTGTGTGTGGTCTGTATAGCAGTAAGTCAGCTCTTACAGTGCATGCATATGCACTTGGTGACACTGTGTAGCTCCCTCCAATAGCATTGGTCTTGGCCACAATTAATATTCTGCTACTAGGCCCATTACACATTAGGATTTGTTACCCTTTGTTGTGGGCCTGACAGTAGCAGTGAAAGAGATGGATTTCAGCAGGCAAAACTACCATAAGGTCTGCCTGAAGGGCTCATAGGTGTCACAACTGTACCAGACTGTATCAGTAGTAGTGTGTGTGTGTGTGTGTGTGTGTGTGTGTGTGTGTGTGTGTGTGTGTGTGTGTGTGTTTGTTTATATATATATCAGCAAACATAATACTGCAGGGTATTAATTTACATATGTTGTGTTCCCCTCACAGGTAAACATAGGGGTTGGTGTTCCTCCCCCTCACAATCTGATGTCAGTGTCTTAGCGGACTCTATGATGATGGTGGTCATAGTGAAGCACAGGTGGTGTTGTTGGTGCCTGGATCCATGCCATTGTTTGGTATCCCACTTTCACCCACCATGTTCCCGCACACAGCCACTATGCCCACACATGGCCAGTCCCCAGCAGCCACAGATAATGGACAGGCTAAGGGTGGTGGCATGGAACAGGGTAGTGTGTTGAGTATGGAGAGTGTGAGTGCAGACACCAGCCATAGGCAGACAGCATGTGAGGTCACACACATACAGATGGACAGGAGTATTCAACAGAGGACTGTTGCCCATCAATCCCCTGTCACAAGTGTCATGGCAGGTGTCACCAGATGCATGGTACAGTCCATCATGCAGCCACAGGTGCTTACTGACTACAACACCAGACAGATGCTCAGAGTCATGAATGCAACACTCCCTGCCATGCGTGATGACGTCCATGGCAGTTGAAATGCCATACATCATCTTGCCAGTGTTGTGGATAGACAGTGGGGTGGGACATAGTCAATGCTGAACCATGCAATGTCTGTGCTTGAACATGTGGTGTGAGTAGGGCATCGACCAGGTGGACGTAGGTCAGCGACATGATCAGCTGTGACCACACATGGCCATGCACATTCACAGTCACGTAATGACAGTACCAACAGCACTACTGAAGGGGGGGGGGTGCTGTCCACACCACACCAGAGCAGACTATAGGCATGTTGTCCTAGCCAGTCCCATTAGGGACATGAGTCCAGCAGACAGTAGTCACCATCAGGGAGTAGTACTACATCTGTCCTTGGGCCTGGCAGTGCCAGTGATACTCCTGGCAAAACCAGTTACTGCATCCCTGCTAGGAGATAGTGAACCATATATCCTGCCCTGTATGGTCCACAGCTGTCCAACATAGCCCTGTGTCAGGCATCTACATTGCTTTCTGGTGTGCAGACAAACACTCACACATCCCTATCCCAGGCCTGTCACCACCAGGCATGCACAGCTCCTCAGCATGGCCCACTTGAACATTCCCCCTCCAGACACACACACACACACACACACACACACACACACACACACACACACACACACACACACACACACACACATGATATAAGCCATATGGTCCAGCTTAGGCCTCTGGCAATCCAACACACCCTGTGCATGTGATGATACATGTGCCACAACCCTGTTATCCATACCTTTGATGCATGGACATACTCATATGGGTCTGGTGTACAGGGTGACTATGGTACAGTGTAGCAATGTCATGCTGTGTAAGGTACTGTTTGCTGGCAGTAGTTATGGGTACACATCAAGGTGTATGTATCTTGTTAGCCATGATACACTATTGTTGTTAGTACTACTGGCTGACTGTGCTCTGGTTGTGTTCTAGGTGTCTGTGTTTCTGCAGGCTGTGGACTTGCTGGCAGTAGCAATGTTGGGTAGGGCAGAGTGGTAACACAGTCACCTTATCATAGCCAAGGTACAGCTGTACATGTACATGTTTACCAGGTGTGTTTACATGCAACAGTGTGTGAGGGGCAATTGTGGCAGAGAGTGTGACCTTGCGTACATACCCTTGACAGAGCCACCAAGCCTGCATACATGTCACCTAGGTGTTCTGTAGGACTGCAAGCTCACATATGCAGAGGAGGTTACTTAAGTACTGGCACTAGGGCCCTCACCACCTTAGCCATTACTTTCACTGCAACAGATTCAGCTATCAGCACCTATTGCCCCTGCCATTTCTGTCACATTCGCTTGACCGTTATGCAGTTGATGAGGGTTTGCCTGGTACTGTGTGTGACAGGTTTGGGGTATGTTTTCCTAACACAGGTCAGCCTGTGTTAGTCTAAACTGACAATCATCAGCATATGTGTCTGCTATCTCATTTGCATGACTGGCCTCCCTCATGCTGGTAGTGTACACAGAGTCATAGTCCTGTGCATGGGGGTGCTGAAGAAGGGCTGAGCACAGCCCCTACCTGCACAGTCTTACAAACGATAGTGCTAAATACATAACACAGATAGCACAGTGGTACTGTAGTGTGGCAGTGCTTGCCACTACTATTAAAGTGGGTGACAATTGCAGGGGCTGTTAAGATTGACAATGGTGGGTTCAGTGGTCCTTAACATGTTAGAACCATCTCAGACACACACACGCACACTGCTGCATGTGGACATGCATTGAGACACACATGCACATGGACGTGACACTTATCAGAGTAGATGACCTACCCATCTATTAATGTACAATACACAGTGATATGACCATTGCACCACAGTGGCTTGGTGTTAGAAACTTTTTAACTGTGCTTGTACAGTGGATGACATCTTGTATGGGACAGCACTAGGTTGACAATGGGGGAGTTCACAGGGTAGAAGAGTTAGACAAAATGGTATAGCCATCACATACACACACTGAAGACAGCCACAGGGGCTGTGCATACAATAACACATACACAGTTGCCAATAGACGTATTAGTAACCCTACATATCCACTTGTATGCATTATAGTGCTGGGTACACATGCCATGCTCTAACTATATTATATGACTGGGACATAACACACAATCTTTTACAACAGGTAATCTTGCAAATGCCTTCATGGATGGTGGGATAACCCAACAGACATAGCAATTGGTCTTGCTACTGCCCCTACATGCTTGCACACATGATAGTGTGCCAGACTTTGTATCAGCATGATGTGTCAGTCAGGTATGATGTCTAATGCTGGCATGTGTATCAGTATGGTAACTGAGACATATGTGGCAATGTTATCACAGGAATACTCATTGTCAGGGGGACACAGACCACATATAGGTTGCAAACATGTGGGTATCCCATGTACATCTGTACAGATGACTGGTATGGTCTGTATAGTGTTACATGGTGCATGTGAGGCAGATGTCATTAACAGGGTCTTTAAAGTAACGTCATAAGTAGGGGGTCAACAGGCCTTAAAATGGTATAACTTACACACACAACAGCCCCAGGGGATAAGCTTCACAAACTACTATAGTTGTCCATATTGAGATTAGAACCCCTACTTATCTAACTATTACACTATAGTATTATGCAGTTATTGCACATGCCACAGAGCTTAGATGGCTGACAAGTGCAAACAGGTACATCTAAGCTGAATGACATTAGCAGGCCTTGTAAAGGAGGGCAATGGGATGTGTACTGGGTGGTACACATCTCAAAATGGTATACTCACACTCCCAGAGGATATAAGTCTCACTCAAAAAAACACACACACACACACACACACACACACACACACACACACACACACACACACACACACACACACACACACATGCACATACACACTCACAGTATAACAGTTGCCAGTATTGAGATTAGAACCCCTACCTATCGAGTTATGTATACTACAGTGCTACAAGGTTATCACATGCACCAGGGAGCTTACAGGATTTAACAGTGTCGCAAGGTATTTCTAAGATGATTACATCAAGAGCCCTTGTAAAGTATGGGTGGGAAGGGCATCAAAATACATTACCCTAAAAACATACACACATAAAGACACATTCACACGCATGCACACACAGAAACACACACACACACACACACACACACACACACACACACACACACACACACACACACACACATTTGCCACAATGAGTGTGGAACCCCTACATATGTAGTTATCTGTAATATTCTGTTACTTAGTTATTACATGCATCATGGAGCTTATAGGGCTGAATGTTGTCCAAATGTACTTCTAAGGGCAATGCCATCAGCAGGACTGCTAAGGTAGGGCACTGGGAAGTGCTGTGGGTAGGAAAGTCCTCAAATATTTCATCCTACAAACATACACACTTGCAAACTCTTGTACATAAACATATACATAAACACACACACACACACACACACACACACACACACACACACACACACACACACACACACACACACACACACATTTGCCAGGCCTAAGAATAGAAACCCTGCCTATCTAGTAATTTGTATTATAGTGTTACACAGTTATCACATGTGCTACAGAGCTTACAAGGCTGACAAGTGCCCAAAGGTTCTTCTAATGTGAATAACATCAGCAGGACTGCTAAAGTAGACACTGGTTGAGAACGTCCTCAAAATACTTCATCCTACAAACATACACACTTACAAAATCTTGCAGATACAGTTATACACACACATTTGCCAGACCTGAGAGTAGAACTGCTGTCTATCTAATAATTTGTACTATAGTGTTACATAGTTATCACATGTGCTACAGAGCTTATAGGGCTGATAATTGCCCAAAGGTACTTCTAAATTAAATTACATCAGCAGGGCTGCTAAAGTATGGCACTGGGTGAGAAAGTCCTCCTACTTCATCCTACAAAAATACACACTTTCAAACTCTTGCACATACACATTTGCTGGACCTGAGAGTACAACCCCCTGCCTATCTAGTTATTTGTACTATAGTTTACACAGTTATAGGTTCATAGGTTTATAGGTGTCTACTAGGCTAATGGTCCTGGAGCCTTTACAAGCCAATCCCATAGGATTACCCTGGCATTGTGCCACCCAACCTTAGTTCCCAGTGCCTCTGTTGAGTAGAGCCACTGGAGTGATCTCTGGGGTGAATGTTTTTATTTCCCATCCACTCATCAAGATTTCTCTTGAATAGGGCAAATGAGGTGCTCTGCATGACATGTATGGGAAGTCTATTCCATAGCATGGGCAGTCTCTGGGTTATGAACATGGCCCTCTTGCATGTTCTGTTGATTGTGGTAATGAGGTTGAGGTCTCTGGAGCATATGGTGTGGAGGGATTGGGATTTCTTTAGATGTAGCATTTCTAACAGAGCTGGGTCAGACATGACATTGTAAGTCAAGCAGAGATCTCCTGTAATTAGATGATATGAGACAGAGAATAGTTGGAGTTTTTTGAGTCTGTCCATATAGGACAAATGTTTAAGGCCTAAGATCCTCTTTATGAGGTACTTTTGTGGCCTCTCCAGTTGTTGCAGGTGTTTAGTGAGGTACATACCAAATGGGGCATTGTACTCAATGATTGGCCTTATGAGAAAAGAGTAGAGGGAGACAATAACCTCTTTCTTCCTGGATGCAAAACCTTTAGTAATGATATGTGCCACACAGAAGGACTTTCTGACCACAGTGGCAATGTGGTGGTCAAAAGAGAGGCTGCTGTCAACCTGTGTTCCCAGATTTCTTATAACACCTTTTATGTTCAGTGGACTACCATCAATGTGATAATTCATGTAAACCAGGTTTTTCCCAAAGGGGATGACAACACATTTTTTTGGCACTGAGCTTATGACCATGGTTCTGACACCAGCCATTGGTCTCAGTGAGGCCTTTCTGTAGGATGGATTATATCACCCTAGATGGGACTCGGACCCACAATCCCTGGCTTAGGAGGTCAATGCCTTATCCATTAGGCCACTGTGGCCTGAAAAATAATCAGCCCTTGCAAGACTTGAACCCAGGACCCTGCACACCATAACCACAGCAGTTTACCACTAAGCCATCTCAGCTGTCAAGTTAAACACCACTGCTATGTTTTGAACCCAAGCCCATCACACCTGCAGTGCATTCCATTAACTGCCATGCCACACGCACGCACTACAGAGCGTACAGGCTGACAAGTGCCCAAAGGTGCTTCTAAGGTGAATGACATCAGCAGGACTGCTAAGGTTGGGCACTGGGATGTATACTGGGTGGGAAAATCCTCAAAATACCCCAGTCTACAAACACACATACATGCACACACACACACACACACACACACACACACACACACACACACACACACACACATGCATGCACACACACACACACACACACACACACACACGCGTGTATACACACACACACACACACGTGCACACACACACACACACACACACACACACACACACACACACACACACACACACACACACACACACACACACACACACACACACACACACACACACTTGCCAGAACTTGGAATAAATCCCCTGCCTATCTAGTTATTTATACTATACTGTTATATAGTTATTACATGTGCCATGAAGCTTATAGGTCTGGGGTTATGCAAAGGTACTTCTAAGGGGAATGACATCAGCAGGACTGCTAAGTAGGGCACTGGGAAGTGTTGTGGGTGGGAATGGCCTAAAACTGTTTCACCTACAAACAAGCACACACTCACTCTCACATTTGCCAGGACTGAGATTAAACCCCCTACCTATCTAGTTATTTATACTATAGTGTTATGCAGTTATCACATGCGCTACAGAGCTTATAGGACTGATAGGCATCCAGTGGTACTTCAAAGGTGAATGACAGTAGCAGATCTTGTGAAGTAAGGCAAGGAAATGGGAAGTGTACTGAGTGGGACAGCCTCTTAATACATAGACCTACAGACACACACACACACACACACACACACACACACACACACACACACACACACACACACACACACACACACACACACACACACACACTCAGGTGATGTGATATTATAACCCCCCATCAGTATTATTATACAATGCAGCTCATCTTCATGCTAGCACGTGCAACTGGTTATGACTAGTATACCATTGTCCACAGCAGGGCATCACTCTATGCCATTCAGGGTCTCCATATGTGGGACTCACTCTGTGTGTATCCCCCTGTCTATCTCTCTCTCTCTCTCTCTATATATATATATATATATATATATATATATATATATATATATATATATATCACTGTCTGTCTCTCACTTCCCACATCTATGTGTGTGTATGCTTGAAATACAGTATTATCAGTTGCCCATATATATGTCTGTGTATCACATGCAACAGATGCAGATATGTCACATATGGGCTACCTACAGCTAGCTGAGGGTAATCCTGTCTGATTGCTGTGTGTAGGGGCAGTTAAGGTGTACATAGCTGTCTGTATGCAAAGACATATATACACAATACAGTCATATAGTCCAATGTGGGTTCCAACATGGCCTGTGATTTTCTAAGTGTAGAAGCATGGCCAGTGTGACCTTCTATAATGAGACTGGGACTCCATTCCAAAGATAGGTGTACTCTGGTCTGGGGTTTTGTGTGCTACAGCCATACCTTTCAGAAGTAAACAGGGCCTTCTAGGGGTACTGGGTTTGTTTTAGCAGACATTTTCTGACATATCTGGAGTCCGACATGGCAATGTATTCTGTCATTACCTAGGGACAGACATCCTCAGATCATCACAGTGCTTTACTAGAAGAAAACAAGATGTATAATGCACAGAACAATATTATGAGCCTGGCTATATATATTCTTGCTCAAAAAGGCCAGTTGAGAGGTGTGGCTACAGTCGGTTGACTGATGAAGCTGTGTAAACAGTCCAGCAGCTTGGTGATATACTGGCTGGGGATCTCCTGCTTGTGTGGTGTCCTTCTTACCTGAGAAGTCATATCCTGGTGTGGCCATACTGCTGAACTTTACATTTTTTGGCAGATTGTCCAGGTGTTTGCCTAGATGTTTTGTTCAGTCTACATAAACTTGTATTTTTATGGCAAATTAGTCACATATAATTGAAGACTGATGTTTCAAAATAATGACAGATATTAGTGTTTCAGACTTCATAACCTTCAGACAATTCCTGTTAAAGCAAATCCCCTCATCCTGCCAACTTTCTCACTATGTAAGGGAAATATTTACAACACATGGCTATCATTGTGCCGTTGTCCCACTTTTACTTATGACCTTGTCCAGATATCTTGCTGTCAGAGGTTGGGAGTTATGGGTGTGGGTACAGAGTGCATTTTACTGTGCAGACATATCCATTATATGTGTGGTATATTCCACATAGTACTGTGACTTCCAGTTATATCAGTGGCAGAGCAGTACAGAGTAATGTGGTGAACCACTGACAGTTGTGTATAGGTTGGTGGTTTGCTATGACATTAGTAGAGTATTGGTCTTGATGCCCTTATAACCCACACAAATAAGAGTGTAGCCCATGTTAAGACATGTGAGCACACAGAGCCCCTGTCCAGCAGGGACACAGGTGGAATCACAGTACTGTCTTCTGTGTTTCCCATGCACTTATACAGGGAGCACATCACTAAGGGTATTGTGGCACTTGTCTTGCTGTTGACAAGGAGTGAATTCCACAGATGGGGGAGTGGGTAGTATACATATCTGTCACACCAACAAGCCGTACTGATATCACAACCCAGGTTGATGCTGTGCCTACAGGTTGATGGAGTGGGCCTTGAGTTCCAGATGTGCTAAAGTCCCATCATGGCAGGGTCTGGATTGCTTTGTATGCCAGACAGGGGTCACTTCAGCAGAGTCTGTATGGAACAGGATAGAGGGACAGTGCTGTTAGCCTATCTGTGTAGGGTAGGTGTTTGGGGATTGGGGTAAGTTCTCAGTGTTGCAAGACCCTTGTGTGTGGAGTCTACATGGTCTGTGGTGCATAGGTTTGTGGAGTTCTCATGTGATTTTGCCCCTGAGGTGCCCATTGTTTGGGTTTTGTTCTATTGTGGACCTCCACATACATGGCTGTGTGTTGTGTATTTGCAGGTGATGTTTACTGACTCCTTACACTGGATGGCACCTATGTTACTGCACAATTTGTTCTGGTGTGCACATTCTCCATTTTTCTGGCCAGTGGTTCTCTGTCCACTTGCGTGTGTCTCTTTGTCCATCTGTAGTCCAGTCACAGGCTTTGGCCACAGTAGCTGCTGTTATGTATTTGTAATTCTGATGTGGGCGGGGTACATGCCATTGCATTGCACACAGGGTTGTGGACTTCGCACCTCTGAGTGTACCTATTTAGCAGGTTGTCCATCATTGCACCACTCCATTTGCTGTGGTCCTTAGATGGTTTGTGTAGCTATATGTTATTATGAAAATTAAAAGAAATACAACAGAAGCAGGCTCAAATGCTGTGTCAAAGAAAGACAAAAATAAATAAATCCAATAAAAAGCAAACACAGTCATGACCACAGTATCCAGTACTAAAAGATTTTACTTCAAGTGCACAGAACACAAACACTTTCACTATAATAGCTTCATCAGATGTATAAAATGCACAGTAAAAGACATCTCATATAAAGCACTAAGGCAACAATAATATGATACATTCCAATCACAATTTAAAAGCATATTACATACAAAATACCAGCATATAATTTAATAGCACATAAAAGCATAAATAAAACATAAATACATTAGTGAAAGATCTCCTCAATGGTCTATTTTTAAGTCTGGGTCTCAGGGGTACAAATTCATTAAGACCATGCTCCGAGTCCCCCCTCAACCTAACAGTCCATGTAGACTCTAAGTCTTCAGTCTTATTAGCTATATCACCTAACCTGGACCTCTGTGATATTCTACCAATGACCAAGAACTTGAACATATGGGTGTCATCTGTGTTCATGACATGTTTAGCCAGTGCATTAACCTTGTTGTGTTTATTTATATTGTAAACATGTTCTCTTATATGTTCTTTAAATGTTCTATTGGTCTTCCCTATATAGAATCCCATACATTTTCCTCTGGTCAGGATGACCAATAGCGACGCTTGTGCCAATAGCTATGCCAATGCAGTTATGGCTATTTGGGAGACTGAATATTTATTGAACGGACCATATAGCAGTCATATTTTATTCTTCAGAAGGTTTGTAGATGACCTTTTTATTTTGTGGAAGGGTGACCTCAATACATTTCTAGAATTTCATGAGTTTGTTAACATGAGTACGAAATTTTTAAAGTTCACCTTCAAATCTGCACTTCATGAGATTGAGTTCTTGGATGTGTTGATTGTACGGGACAATGAGGGAGAACTTTTTACTAGGCTCTATAGGAAAGAATGCCATGTGAATCATTTACTACACAGGAATAGTTTACATCCTCCTTACATTTCTAGGAATGTTATATGTAATCAAATGTATAGACCGTCTAGGTTAAATGTGAAGGAACAGGACATTCAGACTCAGGTAAATGTTGCCATGGATAATCTCAGTGATAGAGGGTATAATGAGCAACACATCCTTATGAATGTCAATGATGTAGTAGGAATGAGGCATAGTCAGGCCAAACCCTACTTTTCGGATGGGAGAAGGAAAGTTGGTAGGGTGGAAAATAGGTTGGTGGTATGAAACTTAGGGTTCCTTACTACTGATGTCTCTCAGTATATAGGCATCATTAGGAAGCATTAGAAAGTTTTAGTTACTGATCCTGATGTAGCCAAACTTATAGATGATGAACCTAGGTTTCAGTTTAGGAATAGCAAGTCCTTAAAAAGGAGACTATGTTATCCCAAGGGAATCTTTGCTGAAGATTGTGAATATGGCACTAGGCCATGTGGGCGGTGCAATTTCTGTTCTTATATTGACACCAGTGCTGAATTTTATCATCCTGACCAGTGGAAAATGTACGCTTTTAAAGTACATGCCACATGTTTGAATAAACATGTGGTTTAGCTTGCTTATTGTGTTAAATGTATGGGTTTTCTATATAGGGAAGACCAATAGAACATTTAAAGAACATATAAGAGAATATAAATAAACACAACAAGGTTAATACACTGGCTAAACATGTCATGAACAGACGACACCCATATGTTCAAGTTCTTGGTCATTGGCAGAATATCGAGTTCCAGGTTAGGTGATATAGCTAATAAGACTGAACACTTAGAGTCTACATGGATTGTTAGGTTGAGGGGGGACTTGGGGCATGGTCTTAATGAATCTGTACCCCTGAGACCCCGACTTAAAAATAGACCCTTGAGGAGATAGTGCAACTTTCACTAATGTATTTATGTTTTATGTTTTTATGTGCTATTAAATTATATGCTGGTATTTTGTATGTAATATTCTTTTAAATTGTGATTGGAATGCATCATGTGATTGTTACCTTAGTGCTTTGCATGAGATGTGTTTTACTGTGCATTTTAAATACCTGATGAAGCTGTTATAGTGAAAGCGCTTGTGTTCTGTGCACTTGAAGTAAAATCTTTTAGTACTGGATACTGCGGTCGTGACTGTGTCTGATTTTTATTGGATTTATTTATATGTTATTATGAGGGTACATGTGGGCCTAGCTGTCATACCATCACAGACTGACATCTGCGCAGGCCAAAATATGACAGTCAAAGACTCACACATGGAGACAGGGTGCTAATCATGTTCTGCCAAACATAGACAGTTGGGAGATTGGTTTGGTAATTGCTTGTTTGCTCTTATGGGTGTGATGTCTGCTTCCTCACTGTCTGCCATTGTTGTTTTGACATGACCCTTTCTTGTTTGGCAAACAGTTGGCAGGTAAATGCAATGTTAGGACAAGCAGAACAGATATACAAGGCATACTTGTGCTCCTTCTGTGACAACCTGTGTCATTCCAGGAGTATGGCTGTTGGCCACTGACAAGGTGGCAGCCTTTTATACACTGGCAGTACACTGACCTTCATGTACCTGCTGTCCTAATAGGCACCATACCTCTCAATGTCTGAAAGCCAGATATCTGGATAAAGCCATAAGTGATTGGGGGACAGAAGCATAAATGTAGGGACCATTTTTAAGTACTGGCCTTACAAACCTAGAAAGGTGATTCAACGACAGGTTTTGCATTAGCATGCATGTTTCTATGGGTATGCAGTCTGACACTACAATCTGTCATTATTTTCTGACCTTAGTCTTGTGTGATTTGCCAGTGAATTCCCAGGCAACCACTATTTTATGTTATACTGACCACAATTATGATGCAAACCTCTGGACATTCTGCAATAGGTCTGTACAGTTGAGAGGTATGGTAGGCACTGTGTAGGGTACTCCAAGCTATGTACTATCCATATGTGTGGCCCCCTGTCCATGACCTGTACAGCTTTCCTGCATTAACAAATATTGATATCTGGACAGTCTGTTCATCTCCTATCCTAGGTTTGGCTGACATACATAATAGTTGGCACTACAGTTCTCTGAACATGGCCCTGTTTAAGACAGCACTGTACCTAGGCCACTACAACACAACAGCTGGGAATAAGTGCTGGCCAAATCCTGGCAGTATTAACCACACATATACATAACTCATTGACCCCTGCATATTGTGGACATGTAGCAAGTTATCATGTACATTGGGACAGCCCTGGCAATGTGTGCTCTGCTGCTCCGTCCCTGCAAACATACATGTTACTGCATTTCTATGGGAATATGGGGGGGGCACACCTGTCCACTGTACACATTTGCACAGACTGTGCTGATATTTGCTTTACATTTTGGTTCCATTTAGCATACTATTGTGCCCTGCTGTTTGGACTAGAGGCATATCACTAGTTGCTACAGGTCATATTGTAATGGCATACATTTGAGTTTTAGACTTCTTACCATTCAGAGCCTTACTGCAACTGCAAGACCTGTTGTTCAATCACTGTGTAAGTTTGTAGGGGGGGAATTTCATCATTGTCTCCATTTGTCGGCTTTTGCCAGACATTTCTTTATGGTTTCCTAAAGTTGACTTGGTGGGCTAGGTGAGGCTGAGGGTGAGTATGGGACCCCCACACTGACATCCATGCCTGGGACCAATGATCCCCCAGTTAGTTGGCTCCCCACATATACTGCAGTGGGATTTTGTCACCTAGGGTACTACTGCATAATGTGGGGATGCCTGTATTGGCCAAATATTTCCTGGTGTCCCACATAGATGTCAGTTGTCTGCTGATATCCCAGTTGGCCACCCTATTCCCTTGCATACATGCAGCAATACCATAGATATGCTACCAGAACATACTAATACATTCATTTATTGTTAAGAAGACTGACTTACCTTGTGCCTGCAGCTGTTGTGTGGACGTTGCTTGAGGGATGTCTATGTTGGATGCACACAGTACACTGCCTATACATGGTAAGTTATGGATAGTGCGATGTGTGTGTCATCCATTTTGCTATGTGTGCAAGTCAGAGAGAGGTGTCAGTTCCTAGGTGCCTACAGTGTCAGTGTGTGTGCTATGCATTGCCTCTTTGCCAAGGCCAGGGCATACTGGGCATGCCTCCATCTGCCTATATGATTTGGCTCAAGCGGCTCCTCCTCTGAGTCCCTCTGTGCCTGTAGGGACCTTGGCAATGGTGGGGGCTGTGTGGCCCTTCCCTGTGCTGTTCCTGTTGCAGCTGTTTCCACAGGATCATACTGTGTAGCATGCGCATACTATGAACATGTGTGCACATAGTGCTGGAGAGTACTGCAAGGCTCCACAGATATGTCAAGGCAGAGGAACTGTGACTTGAGCATCCCAAATGCATGCTATATAATGATCATGGTTTGTACGTGTGCCTCATTATGGCATTCTTGAGTGGGTGTGTGCACATTTCTGATGGGTGTCATCATTCATGGCTCCAGTTCATAGCCAGCATTGCCCACCAGATGGCCATATGGGATGTCCCCCTGGCAAATCCATGATACAGCTGTGAAGAATGTCAGATGTGGGAGTTGTGATAGCGTCCAGGGCTGCCAGCACACACATTCATGATAATGCCCTGGGGATTGCACATGACCTGGCAGCTGATGGAGTAGAAGCCCTTGCGGTTTATGTAGACCCTACCCTGCTCACTGGGTGGTGCTTTGCTGTGGATGTGAGTGAGTCTATGGCATCCAGTATCTGTAGGTAGTCTGCTACATGGTGGTAGAGGGGCATTTTTCTGGTCCGCTCCTCACGGGTGCTGGGAAAGTAAATGTGCTCACCGGCATGTGGTAGCATGGCATCCAGGAATTGGTGGAGTACCCTGGATGCAGATGCCTGTGAGACCCCCATGATGTTCCCAGTAGGTCTTTAAAAGTACCTGTAGCTAGTATTCTTAAGGCTACACATACCTTTGTATCTACTGGGATGGGTTCCCCTCTGTTGGCTCTGGGTCTGAGGTGAGGCCGGCACAGCTCATTGAGTTGCTGAAGTATGTCCCTGTCCACCCTGTAGCGTTCTAATATCTCCAGATCATGTAGCCCCTGGTAGGTTACCATGGTTCTGAACACCCTTCTCCTCTTCCTCAGTCTGGGGCAATTGTCAGCATTATCCTCCTCACCACCCTCAGCCTCTAGCACATACTGATGTATCAAAATGACAGTATCCCCTAACATTTTGTCAGTTAAAATTCCCCAGAGTGTGTACACCAATGGTGCAGAGTTTGTGGGAAAAAACAGACTGAAAGGTGTTTGCACAGTTTATACTGTTGTGTTGCAGATGCTGCCTGTATGATTGGCTGACTAATACATTCCACCTGCTTGCTATTTTATTTGTAATGATTGCTTTTATTCTGCTATTTCCCTTTTTTTCCCCTTCCCATTTCCACCCCTTTTAAGCCCCAAGGCATGACACACAAACCCAGTGCCCAAATGTAAACAGTCCTGCTGTTTCTGTTTTTTTTTTTTGGTTTGTTTGTTTGTTTTGTTTTAGAAACAGTGCACACTGCACAAAGCCATTTAGCTAAAGTAACACTTTGCAGTAGAAATGGCCCTCCCCTGAATGCGAACACACTCTTTATTTCATGGAATAATTCAATATAGCCTCGGACACACACCCTTGCTTAGCTGTGCTTAGCTAAGCTCAAATGGGAGCTGTGGAGCTCCAATGTGCTTACACCAAGCATGACACACCCTCTTTTCATGTCAGCTGCTTCTCCTGCTTACACCACTGCCTTATAGCTCCTACACATTTTTTTTCTCATTTGCATACTCCACTGCCTTAGTCCCTGGTTACACCACTACACCACAGTGTTCCTCCTTAGCAACCAGTGTTGCCCGTGATTGTTTTGATTCTGCATGCCATACACTATAATGGTAAAATGCAGATTTCACTTAAAATTGTCTTTTCACATTTTTTTTTTATTTTTGGCACAATCCTGTTTGTGTGCCGCTGCCCCATGCTTAAATGGCTGAGATCGGCCCAAAAAAAAAAACCCCTTTGGTTTCTATAATTTTGCAACTCTTTTCCATGCCAATGGCCATATTTATGGCCATTGGCATGCCTACTGATTATAATACATGCTTTACTTTGAGCCATCATGCCTCCATTTTGATTTTTGCAGAAATGTACTCGGTTAGTAACTAAATACATTTCTGCACCTCACACTGTTCTTGCTCGGATGCCTGCCTGATTACTGAATTGCTAATTCACCTTATTTACATGGTTTTCACAAGCAAATGAGGTAATTAGCATAATTCAGTGGTGTCTGTGCAAGAATAGTGGTAGCAGGTTCCTGGACGCTCCCAGCTTTGTTTACTGGATTGCTCAGCAGCCATATTCCTTGCAGGAGCTGCTACACTCTTCCTGCATGGAAAAAAATGGCTTATTGAATCCCAGGGATAGTTCTGTAATTTTTCAAATCCATACACTATTACAGTTTTTTTTCTATCTTAGCATATCTCTTATGTACATCTGTAAAAGCTTTTGACCCATAAAGAATTGACTTAATTTCTTGTAAGATTGCAGTTCATACCCCATCCTGACTGGCATTTGCATGTAACACAGCTGGCTTATTTAAATTGCAGTACTGTGACATTGGTACATTTATGACTAGTTTTAGGAAGATTTTAAAACTCTTTCCTTATTCATTGCTAGTTAGGGTTTTATCTGATAACTTTAGAAACATGATTATCTCAGACATTTTAGATACAACCTTTGCAAGATATTGCAAATTTCTAGCAAACTTTTGAATGACTGTCTTCTGGCTTTAGCATCTTTGAAATTTTTCTAAAGTTTTCTATATCATGCTTTAGCTCCCCGATGTTATAATATGACCCATGCATTTTACATTTGTGATAGTTATTTTGCATTTGCATTTATTTAACTTGAAATGATGCTGACTTTATTTAGCAGTTGTATGAGTCTCTTGATTTGCTGTTTTTGTGTGTGATCCCAAAACTAATACATCATAAAATATATCTTTAGCTTACACGTGTTCGGTTACCTCTCCTAATGTTCCTTGGAATAACATCCAGTAATAGATCTCTAATTATGTTTACAATTTGCTAGTGTTCTGTTGCCTATAAAGCAGCTTTTCGGGAAAAGCTCTAGTGCCTATAAAATACCAGAAGGAAATCTAAGGAGTCTGTATTTTGTAAATAAACACAATTTGGAACATTATTCATTTAACTTTATCTGTCAGAATTCCTAGTTTGCATCTAGTACAGAAGTAAGTTTATCACATGGCATAGATAAGGCCCCTTCCATGACTGGTATCAGTGAGTAACGGTTACTTTTATTCAGATTATTCAGATCTTGTGCCATCTTGTAGATGTGAATTTTGTTCTGCTTTACAATAGTAAGGATATTATTCACCCAATCTGTTGGCTGTGCTTGACTCTTAATGACACCAGACTTCGTATACTTTGGTTCCTGGTTTCTTCTCAGTTCATATGAAGCATGCATCACTGACATAATATATCCGGCTGTATTTGCAACCCCCTAAGCCATTTCAAATAAATCTGAATAATCATGAAGAATATAATTCCTATGAATCTCTACAGTATCTGAGATGACTATTTTATTATTTCATTTTTGCTCTACATGTATATTCTTAGTTTTCACATTGTAAGTTACCATTCCTAGCCTAACACAAGCAAAATAATTAAGACCATTAGGAAACTTAGCTCCAGCTACTGTGATTTGAAAAAGGATTGTGTACTTCTTTTCTTTATATTGAAATACCAGTAGCTTATGGTCCAATTACTTCACTTAGTGATTTACATATGATAACAATATGTACACTGATCCATTTTCTATTCATTTAAGGCACAGGGTTTCAATCTATCTTCTGTTAAAATATTATAGTCTACATGTGACTAGTTTAAAAAGTTTAAATCTAACGTTTTATCATTCCTCTTTATCTGTTGCCAGCAATCTGACTTGTGTTCTTGTGTCAGTGCCTCAGATGCATTTCCTGACTTCTCTGTATCAACAGCTCAATGTCATGTTTCTGTTCAATGTGCACATTTTTGAAACAGTCTTGTTTTTCCTTTTACACTCTTTGAAAATAGTTCTGTCAAGTATTGATTCTACAAAACTGATTCAAAGAAGGCCAGTTTCATCCTTTCATGCCTAAAACTGACCTTACTACATAAGGCTTAAATTTTAATAGCACAATAGGTACCTAGCTCATTACGGCTCTCTTTCTTATCTCCATAATTCGGTCGTGGCTACCTTTTAATATATATGCTCAGATTGTCTTTCCTTTTTTACTGTATGACTCACATTTTATAAGATGCACAGTTACTTTCCACGTTAGTGCTTTTAATTGTGTATCTCTCATTTCACTTGATCTTCATAAATCCAGAATCTTTCATCAAGTCAAGAATATTTCTTCTAACAGTCATCCCCTTCCTTAGCCATTTGTCATATAACAAACTATTCCAGCTCTAAAGAATCAGCAACTCACCAAATTTAACATCTACATTTCCTGTACAACCTTGTGTACCTAAAAAGAGCAAACGGTAAGTAAGTAACAAATTAGTTCAAGGTTAACAATTATTGATCTTTGTAAAACAACAGATGTGATGAACAAACCCAGAGATTATTTGCTACATTAATAGTGGAGAATTTCACTTCAGACTCAGCTTTCTGTTTTTTTATTCTCAGTAACAGTACAACTCACTGGAAATTGTCATAAATTGTGCTCACTACAGCATAATGATTGTTTACAGCATATCATAACATTGTCTTGTTTACTAGGACTGCCAATTAAGCAATAGAAGTACAGTAATTCTTTCTGATGACTCTAATTTACCAGTTGTATAATGCAATTTCCAGTTGATAACTTTGTGTTATTTTAATATTTGTATACTGGCATACGCATACACACAGACACACACACACATACACACACACACACACACACACACGCGCACGCATGCACGCACACGCACACAGACACAAAGTATGATAGCAATCACTGAAGTGAACAGATTGAAAATAAGGTGAAGGGAGAAGGGGTTGCATTCCCTTTGTGGTACTAACCTGGTTTGTTTATAACTCTACTTGGCAGTGTAGAGGCAGGTCTTGAGGTCATCAATGTTTTCTTCATTTTTTTTTACTATCATTCTTGTTTGTGCAAAGCATGGCAGGAAATGTTTCAGCAGACTCACTCAGAGTTTTCTGTGATATCTATTGTTCATCAAAGTGAACTTCTTGTAGAGTCTGCACTTCTCTAGGGATTTTAATTGCTGTTCCATAGTCTGTTACCTTTTGGAATTCTGACAATTTTTTTTGTTGTTCCTCACATACGTGTACAATAGTTCAGGGGTACCAAATTTTCTTCTCATGGTCTAACACTATTATATGTTGTCTGAGGTTGAGTGGTAAAAGCTGTCTGTGATTGTTTTGGTCATGATACAATTCAATGTCTGGAGACCTTGATTCTAGGTGAAGTAGATGTTTTTCTCTGCCTTGAATAACGCATCTTGACAATATAGTAATGTAGTGTACAGAATGATATGATTAAATGCAGATAGAGTAAGATTAAATGATCCAGAAAGAGGGCTTTGAGAGAAGAAGAAAATATATATAAAATGCAGGATATGATAAGAATAAAATACAGTGCAATCATAAAAATAACACACAAACACCTATATACATGTGAAATATATACATATAATATCACATTAAGAGGCGTAAAAAGTGCCTGAAATATATTCTATTATTCATGATATTGGATGGTAAGTTATGTTTGAATTTGAAGGTAGATTCAGTAAAGAGATGTTCTTTAAGTACATATCTGAATCTTTTAATGGTTTCTAGATTGTTAATGTCAGTAGGCAGGTAGTTCCAGGTGTCAGGTCCCATTCTAGAGAAGGCTCTCTTACCTACATCAGTTTTAAAAAGAGGGCATTCTAGAGAGAGTAGTTGTTGTCCTGTGTACTTCTAAATATGTAAGGATGGTCTTATAAAGGTAGTTTGACTCTTAAAGGGGGAGGGGCTGTTAACATATTTACTGTTCAGCAACATTAGGTATTATGTTCCCATTAAGATCTGTTAAAAGAATAAAAGGGATAGTGGGTAATTTCTTGGTTGAGGCAAAGTTCATGACACTGGTTTTCTTAGGGTTGATTAGTTACCTGTTAGAAGTGTATCAGGTGTATAGTTGAGTGAAATTGTCCTGTAACTTGGTTTGCATATCAGAATGGCTAGTGCTGGTCAGTGGGAGCAGCATATCATCTGCATGCATGATTGATTTAAGATGTGCTTATTCTAGGGGGAGATCATTAACAAAGAAACAGAGAAGAGAAGAGAAGAGAAGAGAAGAGAAGAGGACAGATGACACAGTCTTGTGGTACACCTGTATTAAATTTATCTGATGTAGAGGATAAGGCATTGCTATGGAATTGGAAGGTTCTATCTTTTAAATAACTGTGAAACCGACAAATAGTATTATCGCCAAAGTTGATTCTTTTGAGTTTGTTGAGAAGAAGGGTATGCTTAACTGTTTCAAAACCCCTTTTCATTTCAGAAAAAGACCTGCAGTAATAAGTCCCTGATTCCATTTGCAATAAATAATATAAGTGGCCATTGCCAGGTCAGTAAAGGTACTAAAGGTATTGGGAAAGCCATAGCCGATAACGTGTTTAAGTAGTTTCTTGTATAAAAGTTTTTAAAATATTTTGGTAATAGCGCACAGAGCAGAAATAGGTTTATAATTCTTCAGCCCATTGGGAGAAGTGACTTTAGGTAGAGGGATTATAATTGCATGTTTGAATACTGGTAGAACAGTGCTTTAAGTGAGAAAAAGAGAAGTTAAAGATATGAGTAAAGGGTTTAGGATTTTTTCACTACAAGCCTTAGAAAGGTGGGAATGAAGAATTGTTAAGTTTGGGAAGTACAGCATTGGTGTTTTTTTACCAAAATGTCAGAGAAGTGAAAGGCTGCTGCATAAACGGCCAGGAGTACTCATTACATCCGAGTGACGCCTCCAGGTGCATCTGCAGTTACCCCCTACTGCTCCTCTAGGTGTCAAATATTACTTGTTCATACTTGCATTAATAATTCCAAAACCACGCTACATACAAAGTATCAGAATATTTTATCTTGAAGCATACATGATGGCAAACACAATTGTACTGATATTTGACCTCTGTCAATGAGTATTTATTAGAATTGTAAGGTGATAACTTCATTTGTAAAGGCTTAGGCCACACCCACTAGGGGTTAAAGGTACACACTCAAAAGACTTGTACTGGAGGGAATAGGATGACGTTTTTATTCTTCATTGGTGAAAGAGTAACTTGTTTGAAAGGCTTTATAGTAGAATGCAAAATGTGGGCATAATTATTAACAAAGGTGGAGTGTTTCGACATTATTGGTTCATTTTTGGTAGCTGTAGAGTTATTTAGTGTCCATGTTAAGCATTTAATTTATTTTCAAAATATATTGGGCCTATACCAGTTTCCTTCCTGTTTCTGTCTAAGCTACAGGGATTTTGTCTTTTGTTTCTAGTCAGAGCCCTTTTCTACTGTGAAACACATTTCTGCACTCTCACAAAAACATAAATTCTTGAAAACAAGCATAATTTTTCATTTCTGCAAATATATATCTTGACACTCAAGTTCCTAGTTCATATAATTTATAATGTTTAATTGCCTAAGCATGTAATAATACAAAAATGTATAAAAAACGTTAAAGTAATGAAAGAAAAATTAACAGTCAAGTGAATTAAATGGAAATTCTCATCTCAACAGCTGAACAATAATTAATATATAAATCAACAATAGTTAAAAATAATGCAATGAATGTAATAATCATACTGCAACCAATCCATAAATACTGTTTCAAATAATATTTTGTAACAGAGGAATAAATAAATCAAACTTCCAAGTGTCCAGCCATATGGCAATACATTAACATTCTCCAAATGGGTGCCATTGCCATACAATTTCCAATTCACAGCAGATCAGTACAAAAACAAAAATGAAATGGCAGATATCCATCTTTGAAACAGAAAATCAAGGGCCAGCAGCCATATAAATGCAGTAATCAGTGGAAAAGTTCAAATTGCTATTAATCTCTTATAGCATTTCTAAAAGTGGAGACTTTAAAATAGCACAGTATTCAGTTGTAAAGTTAAAAATCAATGTAAATGTTCTGCTTCAAACAATTATGAAGATGAATTCCCAAGTGGAATTCCATCAAGAGAATGAAGTATAGGAACAGTAACGGTGCACTACAATTCAGTCAGTCCTAACGCATACTCAAAAGGTGGCATCCATTTTCATCAAAAGGGCACCAGCTACCAAAACACAATGTATATATATATATATATATATATATATATATATATATATATATATATATATATATATATATATATACTCTATAACAATGGTAAGGTACTATATTCAATATTATTAGAAATAAGTTAACATAGTCTAATGATATTTCATTAAAACTGCCCCCAGATGGAGCAATATGGCAAAAATGAAACATCAAATTAATCTCCCATAATCAGTTTCCATCCAGTCCAATGGCCGAAATGAAGTTATTAATTGCTGGCACTCCAATATTTTCAAAGCAGACATGAACAGTAAATTCCATAAATAAATAAACAAATAAATACATAAATAAATAAATAGAAATACATTTCCAGAAAAAATGTGGTCCAAACTGTATCAAGCTAAAAACCAAGAGAGACAGAGAGAGAGAGAGAGTACAGAGGTTCACTAATAGCAATGCATTCATGCCTTCATTTCCAGTGATATATGACAATCAGCTTCTAGCTTCTATGAAGTCTTTGGTCAGATTGACTTTTAGAAAGAATGGACACCATATGACACATATTTTTGTTGTAGCAACAAATGTATTTTTAACCAGCAGCTTTGTCATCAATCTACCACACTAAGCTGCACAGTGTTCTCTTTACTCAGAAAAGCAGAGCATTGTGTACTACTCATAAATATTAGCTGTATGCTGTTGTGCCATGTACTGAGTTTTGTGGCATAGCAGTTTAAAGCAACATGGAAAACATCCCCTTACACCATGTTGTCTATTGGTGGAACCTACATTTGTGGTCCCCCGAAAAACAACAACTACAGCTGGAAAAGGGGGTGTGTAGCAAAAAGGGCCAGCCAAAGGGAAATATTCAAATAAAACATATGAAACACATTGCAAAGTCGATGTTGGGAAGGTAGGATAGTATTTTCCCTGAGATACAGCCCCTTTTTCCATATAACTAGAGAAGGGATGACAAACAAAGGGTAAATACAATATGGAGAGGGGGAGAAAGGTAAGGACAAACACTAAGCCCTACAGACTAACAGTGGTGGTTGTACAGACACATAATTGGGATAACAAGGCATGGACCCATTCATACAGAGTGTGAACAAATGGTGATGGGGGTGGCGTTGGACCATGTAAAACATAAGTGGTATAACAAACTAAAGAGAGTGTGACTTATCAGTTGATAGAGTGGGGTCTGGCTGCAGGATAGATGCATGTCTGGCCCAGAGGGAAACTTACTTACTTAGAAGTATAACCAGCTGTTGGCCTGAGCTGAACTATGACATGGACCTGGTCACATCCTTGTCACAAGATGGTCAGGCCAGCCATATGAAAAAATATGCTAGTTGCTCCGAGAATCTTTCAATGCATTTGATTCTGTTAATAAGGTAATTCTCCACCACAGACTGGTAAACTACTTTAACTACTACTGAGCTACTATAGATGCCACCATGCCAAGTCATGCGACCCATTATGTATGGCTTTGTGCATCTGATGGACTAGGCTTTTCTGACTGAGGGTGGTCTTTATTTCTCACTGATAAGATGATCCCAACTTCATCACCAGACCCTGCTTTGTCTTCCACACAGGCAGGCTGTGGTGGAAGATCTGGGGGGCACACTTACCTGTCACTCATGGGAAGCATCAGGGAGACACAATGGGAAAGGTGGCATAAGTTTGTTATACCATCATATATAGCACAATATGAAGTGAAATGCAGAACGCAGCATCATGGTGCTGTGCCGTATGTCTTTGCTGCCCCATGCAGCAGCCCAACTTGTTTGTCTCCTGTTCCTAGTATGCTGTAAGGTGAAGGTGGACAACAGTACAATGTAACAGATGTAGGACAAAGCAGGGCTGTCAGCGTTTATAGTTCTTTGAACTACTGTTGCTGCTGCTGTCCATTTCTGTGTAATGAGTGCATCACACCTGCTGGAGCAGTATTAGAAATAGATGGTATACATTTCCTAACCATGTACTATATGTGCATATCCTGCTCCAAACAATAAATACCACAGATACCCAATTATATCCTACAACAGTATCCTACTGTCTGTTTCAGATAAGGCAGTCTCAATATTTGGGCCTATAATGCATAAAAATTTACTGACTTACACATTAATAGGGTACTTAAAAAAATAGGCATACTATCATATAAATTGCAGACTTCACTCCTGGAACCAAGTGTGATAGCACCATCAGACATGCATTACTGACTGAGTAGTATGCAGACAGCATGAAGCAGTGCATTTAACTAAATGCAGTACAGCTCATGATACTCTCACTGAATCACTTCTTTCCACTGATAGAGACAATCATGTTGATGGGACTTGACATCATCACAGAAGTAGTAATCTACAGAATGTGAGATACCAGTATCTGTTGTTAGCATCTGGCCTAGGTCATACAGTCAATCCACCTTCAAAAGTGTTCCATTGTAGACACTCAGACTTGGGTCATTTTAGTCTGTTAGGAGGTAGTATAGAAATATCTTTGCTTTATTAACACATCAGACAGACATGCTCTGAACATGTCTTATATAGTTGCACTTAAGTGTATGCCACATACACAGAAAGATACCATTTTCAATAGAGAAATGCATGCCCACATTATTACCACAGGTGCTGCACAGAAGAAAAATCTGATAACATCCCATTTCAGTTCTTAAGTGATTTATAGTTGTATGAACAACAAACTTTATACATCAGCAATAATTAAACACAGGAAGGTATGAAATGTAGCTATTACAGATTATATGGAAGTAGGCCGTTTTTATTATGAAACTTAAACAGCTTCACATAGACTGTTAACTGGGATCGTAAACATGTTGTGCCTTTTATGTGTCCCATAGTGTCTATCTTTAGTGGGATAAAATAAGAATCCTGATTTGTATGGACTTATATTGTTAAATTTGTGACACATAAGTTTTAACATTAATATGGTGGTGTGTCAGGTGGTTAGGTTTCACAGATGATCAGCCATGCTTACCTGTTATGTGCAAATGTACCTCTAGCACTGTTCTGGTCAGTCAACAACCTGGCTTGCAATCCCTTTAGCTTTTCCCTAGCTCAGACATTGAAATGCAATCATTGTGTCTGTCATATGCAGAGGTTTCACACTGTATTATAATTATGTAGTTTATTCAACCTGACCAGGGCATTTAAAAATGCCTCTTCTAGGGATTATTGTGTTTTAACATAACATAAATGCTAGGGCCCAAATAATGTGAATAGGTGAATCTGGCACATTTACATTATCTGTACAAACACCTCTTGCAACTGTAATAAATATGTATTGTTATGTTCCTTATGTTTTTAGTGGCTTCATCATATCATTGTCACTTCACATTCGTGACTGAGCAGGACAAGAGTAAGACACAGCAGATTGAGATAAGAGTAAACTTCCACAGACCGAGGCACTCTAGTGTCATCACAGTTCCTTCCTTGTCTGTAGATGATTCACTATGCATTCTTTGCAGAGGTGGTCTGGATATTGTTACTGGGGTGCTGCAGACCTTCCTTCTTATTTCCATGAGTGACACACAAGGTCACAACCTAAAAGAGTTCCTGTTCTTAGATATACTGAGCACAGATTAATACAGTCAGCAGAATGTACATTTCATTTTATTGGCATCGTAAGACAATAAGGGCTACAAGGGCATCTTTCCACCATTGCATAGAACTAAGGATACAACTTCATTTTCTGTATGAAACTGCTTGCCCCAGCATGTCACAGGAACATTTTTGCAGCATTTGTCATTGACTTACTGTGTTTTCATGTACATCCTGCACTGAGAGGTGTCAGTGTTGATAGGCATGGTATATGAATGTCTGAGTCAGATCAAATGTTTGTTGCTGATCTACAGAGACATCCAACAATGATGCCAGCAGGCATGATCATGATCCACTGTCCTGGGACACAGTGCCACTAACTGTTTTGATATTCTATGTTGCTTTTACTATTCTTTCTAAGAAGTTTTAATGATCTGTTCCATGTTTTATTCTTCTCACAGTAATACTTCTCCTAGTTGTTTTATTATTTTCTCTGTTTGATGTTTTTGTGATCGCATTCTACTTGCTGTTTTCCTTCCTTTGTTTCTCTTCATTTTTGTGGTAATACTTTATCTGTTATTAGTTTAGCTGTACAGTAATATATCCTGTTTATTTATTTTGTATTTATATCACATACATTTCTCTAAATAGTCCCAATGACTGTGTTTAAACTGCTTTACTAGCCTTCTAACATTTTGGGTCTTATTCTGTAATATATTTCTTTCTTCTATCATAATACATCTATCCATATGTCTATCCATCTGTATTAATTCAAGCAGGTCTTCCCTTAGATCATTCTGTTGATTCTTTGTTCTCTGCTTTGCTGTACAGTTCTAAATGAAATTTCATGTGAGTCTCCCACAAACGGTTACAGAACACTGACCTGTGGCATATCTTCTTCAGATGCAACCTGCTTCTCCCCATTTGAGGCCTCATTGGTCTGTCATGTTGAGACATTGCATGTGTCAGAGTTTTCACTATGTATTGTTTTCTCCTGCGCTGTGCAATTCTAGCTGGACTTTTGCGTGAATATAAGGCCACAGAATATTGACCAGTGGTGCATTTTCATCAGATGCAGCCTGCCCCATCTGCTCTTCCTTCTTAAGGGGACTCCTTGTTCCATCATGTTGCAATATTGCCTGTATCTAGGTTTCCAAAATAAAGCCTTCACAGATAGTTTATCTCTTCGATTTCTGTTTCTTCAATTTCTACCTCACTAAACAACTTTTTTAGTTCAATCCATCTTTCTGTGTGTGAAAATTTATCGTATCCTGGTATCTTTGCCTGTATTTCTTCAGATTCTTTGAAGCTGCATTTTCTTATCTGGTAGTTTAGCTTTCTTCTCTGCATAAATATTGCACCATATCAGATCTATTTTTCTTTCTCATGTCCACATTTCTTTTTATAACTTTCAGTAACATCTGTTTTTTTGCTCTTTATCTAGTATCATTTCTCTGTCCTTTCTCTTTCCAGGCGGCCCAATGTTTCTTCATCTAGGTAATGCTTGGCTCTGATCTGTTGCATTAAGGATAATAAACTGTTTTTTGTAGCTTTTAACAATTTTACTTTTGCAAATATTTTATTGCGTGCAATTTTATTCTTGATCTTGTTACATATAATCTATGTGGAAATTCTGTTTTATATTGAATAATAGTAGCGGTACACACTCTCTTTCTTATCCTAATCAGATCTGTATTGTCCCTATGCCTCCTGCTTGGTCTATCATTTTTTTTTATTTTTAGTGGACTATTTCATTCTACATCAAGGGGGCTCCATTCACCAAGTCTTGCATTGGTATCCTATCCTTGTTACAACAAATCATGAGGCCTGTCACCTTGTCAGCCAATAAGATCTGTATCTAGGTCAGCATTTCACAATAGGGCCACATCCGTGGGGATCATGTGGACTGCAAAAGTGGCAAATGCACAAATTTTAAATGAGTCTGTCTAAAATGAAGACTACTTGGGAATTCTCAGATTGGTAGCTATTCCTTTTTACATACATCTTACAGATGTCAGATGGAGGCATGTACAACTGCCAGATGGAGGCATGTGGTT
The DNA here is from genome assembly GCF_019279795.1 of Protopterus annectens. Classification (NCBI taxonomy): domain Eukaryota; kingdom Metazoa; phylum Chordata; order Ceratodontiformes; family Protopteridae; genus Protopterus; species Protopterus annectens. The sequence goes on along the minus strand of NC_056725.1, from coordinate 916,555,190 downwards.
CTGTTATGTTACATGTTTGCAGTCTATGGCACCCTTTACTTCAAACAGGCATGTAATGCTATTGAACCCATGCATAGTTGTGGCTCTCTCCTCTGCAGTCCAGGAGAAGTAGATATGTTGTTCCACGTGTAGTAGCATAATACCAAGAAACGTGTTAAATCTTCATGAGGCTGAAACCTACAATATGCCAGTTTCTCACTGGATCATTGAAAGGTCCAAATAACTAGGATAGCTAGTGCTACACATAACTTAGCGGCCATAGGGACTGTAACAAAATCATGCATACTTCTAGATTCAGCATGTGCATGATAAATACCTACAAGACTCCTTATTAAATCAATTATTTGCTGGTCAATCTGGTTATAATAAATAAAATGCGCACAAAATGACACCGCTACTGCATGACATACTACCAGGTCAGTGACAGAAAGAAAAGATGCCAAGGAGCACAAACTACTGCCACTCTTTTTAAAAATGTTAATATTTAAATTTTACAAGTGCTCTGTATTTTTACACAGGCATGCTGACAAGCACTCAAGGTACTATACATGCATCTATGAACTGCAGCACTTTTTTGAATCCTTTTGTTTATTTTGCACTACTTCATTTACATCTCTTTATACAGTAATTTGCAAAAAATACACAAAGTGTGGTACAGGCTGCTGTTCTGCTCTGCAACTTTTGTATCTGAATCACCAACAACTGCTCCTGCAAATTGCTGCAGCATGCTGTGCATGTTGTTTGTGGATTCCAGCCTGTGCATTGTCCTCAGAGTAATTATAAACCAGATGTCATGCCCGCTTTGAAACATTTGTACCAACAGACAGATATTTAAGATATGTAACAAGAAGCAATGGAGACCTTAATTTGAACTGCAGTACCCAAAGTCTGCATGATCTGCTTGTCAATAATGTAACTCTGGTAAGCTTAATTTTCCATGCTTAGTTAATAAGAAGTCACACAGTGAAAAACAGGCCTACAGTTTTCAGGAAGGGCTTTACGGATACTTAAGTGTTACAGCTTTCAACTGTATTTCTGTCAAGTAATGTTGTAATGAGGTGCTGACATATGATTAGGGTGTGATGCCAGAAATTTCCGTTTTGTAATCATAACCTTGTAATGTGGCTTTGTGCCTCATCCCTCATTTAAAAATGACTGACTTCCTGCTGTCCTGCACTAATATAAGAAATGCGTACATTGTATTCAGGCTGACTTATAACAGGAAAAAAATAATTTTCAGATTTCTTACCCAGTCCATTTACAAGTTATGTATGTATCTTATTTGAATCAATTCATTTAGACAGTTATATTAAATGCTTGGTTTCTGTATATTATATCATTTCTTTGAGCTGATTACAAAACAAGTACTCAGTTCAGTAAATGGATCCTATCCACTCACAACCTTTATGTTTAATACCACATAGTCTATAGTTAGAAATAACTTCTGAGGTTAACAAACTGTATTAAGGAGATGGAACATATTCTTACCCTTGTCAAATATTTTTGTGTGTTTGAATGACTAAATAACTTCAGACTAAACACAATTCATCATATACTAGAATATATCTTGCCAAGAGTCACAGAATCATTAATCAACATGTTTTAATTTAAGTCCATGTAATAAAGTAAAAGGATTATTCTGTAAAACTATTTCAGTATAACATTATTTCACAAGCAATCAGCATAACTAAGAAATGGAACAGACTAATATTTTAAATCTACCAATGTTTTTCCTCTCTTGCAAATGGTCACTTATTTATTTATTTATTTATTTCCCTTTTTTCTGTTTGCAGGTTGTGTCAGCAAATGCAGGACCTACAGTTTTACTTGAGGCACAACAGAATCCAGATGTTAACTAGCTAAGAGTCCTATGGGGCCTGTGCGCATGATTATCTTACAGAGATGGATGAAGAACAACTGATTGGAATCAAGTCAAGTAATCTCCTGTAGTAATTACATTTGTCTAATGAAAAAATATACAGCACAGGTGCCTAATGTGTCTATTTTAGCACATTCAGACTGTTAATGGATTATATTGATCATGTGAAAGAGGCAGATGACTGTTTCCTGGAAATCTACAAGCAGAGCTGTGCTACAGATAAGTCTGATATTAGACTGTGGATGCTGGTTTCCTATATTTAATCCCATATGCTTTGAAAAGAAATACCTTCAATTAAGAAGGTACATTTTAGAAAAACGGTTTTGTGGGTTAAATATATCAATGCCAAACATATTGAATAATATGTTTCCTGATTATTATACATAGCATTACGCCATATAAGTGATCTAAAAATATCGAAACAGCTCATGCCAGTGTCAAATAAAGTAACCTTGTAGTTAGTGCTACACATTTAAACATATATTTTTTTTAATGCATGTCCCAAGATTTTTTTGCAGGAATACACTGATATAGAATTTCTCTGCAGTCATTTACTACACTGCACCTCTGGTTAATCGTCATTACAAACTGTTCATACGTTCTTAAACCTTGCTTAGGGAAATGCAAAGTCTGTAGTTTTTTGCTTTGGAGAAAATTATATTAAATTTCACGTGGTCTCATAGTTTTTCACCTGGTATGGAGACAGGAGTGCTAAAAATTGGATGGATTTCATGTTCTTTTACAGGAGTCACGGAATGCTTTGGAAGATTGCCAATTTACTTCCCTGTACCTCCGAAAAGAAAAAAACATTCCAAATTATGAAATGCTGGATCAAATATCAGTGTTTGCACATATATTATTTTTATCTTCTGAAGATTACAGAAAACTCGTGAAGTGCAAACATTGTGAAAGGAAAGATCTGTGATGAAAGTATTGCAATCTTCAGAAATTATTATTTTTTGAACCATATCACAACAGTCTGTATGCATTTTAATATTGTGAGGCTATTTACTCAGTATGTACCATTATGCTGTGTTTATGAATTTATTTTAGTTCATTAGAATAAGTCAGAGGGTGGCTGGAGATAGTGTGTTTTTGGTGTGTGTGTGTGTGTGTGTGTGTGTGTGTTTGTGTGTGAGTGAGTGGGCCTTCCTGTGTGAGTGGGGGATGGAGGTTGTATGCATAATAGTAGGTGGTAAATGGAAGGGAGGCAGATAAGTTGCGCAAACACAGAACAGATTGTTAACTAATACTTATTGTCAGCATTGTCTTCCAAACCTTCATTAAGGTGGAATGATGTCCCACATATGGTTAAGCCTGATGCTACATGGAGCTGTGAAGTGCTGTCTAATGTTTCTTTATATGGCATAATAATCTGGTTCTAGGAAATGCCCAGAGAAATGAAACCAACAGTTATTAAATTATGGAAAAGATAAGAAAGATCAAATTGCAAAGTCTGGGTACAAGCTGTGTGGGGCAGAGAGAGGTGGGGAGACAAACACACATGACATAATAAAGAAGAATAGAGCAAGGGATGAGGTCACTCCTGACCCTGACGGAGTGGAATCATAGGGAAACGCAGAACGTGACAACTGACACCAGTAAACAAACCAAAGCTGAAAAGAAAATGAAGAAGAGATGCACAGATAAGAGTAGGGCTTATGAAAATGGGAAGAATAAAAAAATGCAGGAGAAAGAAAACTTACAGTAACAAGGAATGAGCATAGAGTACTATGCCAAGGTATGAGAGGGACAAGAACAATACAGAGCATGCTAACATATAGTACATCATCACAAGGATTCCATAAAAAGGCATGAAGAGAAAGACTGATTAAAAAAAGTAAGGAAAGCGTGAGTAAACAGACAAAAGGACTGATGTCAGGAGGACGTGGGTCAGATTTGTAGTGTGTGGTAAATGAATGTGCTTTTTATGTTTGGAATGTAGACAATTTAAATAATGGTAAAAATGTTTGGAATGTTTTTTTTCTAAACAAGAAACATCTTTATTAAATTATCACTTATGACATAGGTAATCATGCATTTATATAAATGAAAATAAACCATACTGACATATTTTCAGTTACAAACATTGTACATCACTTATAGTCTATCTAGTCTTTGTCAGTCAAACATTGCATAGATCATTCAACTCCTGCCTTCTCGGAAACCTCATTCATCCACCAAAACATTATTCTGCATGTAATATTCTCACAAGTCCCATTTTTAATATGTAATTTGCACCTACCTTTTTCTAAAAATACCACTTCCAGTTCTTTTATCTTTGCATATTTGGGAGCCATACATATATCCTCCATTGTTTCTTTGTGAACTGCTTATCCAGTCTGTCTTACCAATCATTTCTAACCACCCCTGATTGATTCCTATAGTTATCATACAATATTTTATATGCCTGACTAATAGTTACTTTTTTAACAGTAGCTTCTGTTCTAGATCCTACTCAAATCTCTACCAGTACTGATCTTTCACTTAGAATCCAACTTTTTTTTGCCTATACTCAGATATCAATCCTTGATAGGGAATGTAATCTCTAGCCTGCAGTCTGAATGAATTTTTGGGTTCTTTCTTCCTATTACCTTTCCTTCTCTAATTATTTGCACCCAAAACATTGGCTCCTTTGACAATTTTCTTCAGTAAATTCCATCGCCCACTTACCTATTATCTGTATACCTAATTGCAGCAGAATCTTCTTTCTACATCCTCATATTGGCTTAGTTTTTAGAATACTTTCTGCTACCTTAGGAATATAATATTCAGCAATACTTTCATAATATTCTGTATGGTAATTGTTATTCTCCTTAAGGTTCTCTATTCAAAATCCCAGTCTGTCCTTGCCCCCCCCCTCCATTTCATCATTATCCATTTCCATTTTGAATTATAGCTTTTTGTTTGTGCTATATATAGGAATCTTAACTATGTAGCTCTGAAATACTGCTTCAAATCAAGTAATCCCAAACTACCTTGTTCTATTGGACAGATCAACTTATCTCACTTGACTCTTGCCCTCTTCCCCTATCAAATAAAATCCTGCAACTCTTTATTAATTAGCATTCACAGCTTCTCCTCTGGTTGATAAAAATATACCTGACCTGTGTATAATAAAGGGGCTAAAAGCATTTTTACTGCTTGTATCTTGCTATCCATATGTATAAAACTGTGCTTCCAGTTTCTCAGTTTTTATATTACCTTTTGTTTAGCCTTTTCCTACATATCCTTAGCTGCCATAACAGAATCCTTTTAATCCATACGCCTAAGTACTTCATTTTATCATGTCCCCATAAATAATGGATATTGCTGAACCAATCTGTGTGTGGGTACATAGTTTACAGCTATTGCCTTTGTTTTAACTTCATAAATTCTGTATCATGAAAAGACTTGAAATTCCTTCAGAGAGGAACCACCCACTTTAATTTTCATCTCCCATCCCTCATCTGTCCTCTTAATCAACTTTACAACTTTATCAGACAATGCAAATGCTTCCATTGACCTACTCATAAAATCGCAGATGACTCTATCAAATGCTACTCTGTATCATGACCTACCATCATCTTTGGTATTTTCTTATATTATGCTCTCCTCTGGATCATCATTGTTCTATTAATGTTGTCAAATGCTTGCCTCCCCTTCACCAAACCACATTGATCCAGATTTGTCAATGTTGTCATTTCCTTTGCCATTATTTTAGCCATTATTGACATAAAACACTTTATAATCCTGGTATGGAATCAAAACGGGCTATAGGAAGCTGGATCTGATGGGTCTTTACCATCTTTAGGTATCATAGCCACCGCTGCTTTCTTCCAGCATGTTGGTGCTTCTCCTCCTTTTAAAATACTGTTAAAGAAAACCTGTAAAATCTTTATCACTTTTTTACCTCCTAGCTTCTAGTATTTCACAGGAATACCATCTCTTCCTGGGACTTTCAGATTAGTTATACATCATAATTTTTATCTGTTCTCCTCTGATCCTGTTAGCAATTGAACCTCATATACATGTAACCATGGTATCTTTAATTCCTCCATAAACATTTCCATTTGTATTTTTTTTTTATTTCCACATTTCTCTGCTTTATACAGAGTTAAAGATTAATGTGCTTTTGAATGTTGTGAGAAGATATGGATAGGGAGTTCATTGGATATTGACTTTTGCAGAGAAAAAAGGTGGTTTAGGAGTTGAGAAAGCTAGTGGGGGATGTAGGAAGGAGCTTACCAGACAGTAGAGAGAGGTGTGGAGAAATGGGCATCATGGATGTTTAAGTGAAAACTGTGGAAGAAAAAAGCTGCCACCAACTTCAAATCCTAGCCCCATTGCAAATTTCAATCCTGCAGATTGAAGTATTTTATAGAACAGAGAACTCAAGGGTGCCAGGATGATTTTTTAACAATGGAGCTTACAATACCCTATGCTGTTGCATGCATACTACATTTTCTTAGCATTTAGGTCAGCTTTTATGAAATTAAAATATCGAATCATCATAGTTGGCCCTTCTCCAGTATAGCTCCTTAAGGTAAGTGTGCAATAGTTAGTTTAGGGTTAGAAGTAGGGTTTTGTTAAGTATATGTATGTGGATTATTTATTTTGTTTGGGTATAGCTCCTTAACGTAGATGTGCAATAGTTACGGACCTTAGGGTTAGGGTGCGAGTTAAGGTAAGTGCGTACATAGTAATATATGTAAGCTTTGGTTTAGGGTTAGAAATAGGATTTTGTTAAGTGTATATATGTGTATTATTTATTTTGTTTGGGTAGATAGTACATAGCGGGCGGTGAAGCTGGCTAACTATGCCGATTCGACATTTTGAATTTCGTAGTTTAGGACGTTCAGTGTTTTTGCGGTTCACTCAATATGTGTCGATGTTTCCGTATTCGCGTATGTGAACTTTTGAGGTTATAATATAGACCCCATGAAACTATTAGGGGACTTTAATATTGACTGGCTAAACTGCTCCAGCCATAATCAGTATGCCTTTATAAACCTCCACAGGTTTACCCAAACTATTACCACCCCCACTAGAATTGACAAAACATCCCAACGCCACTCCATCTTAGACTGGATCCTGGTTTCTGACCCCAACCTTGATCAGCAATCTGGCTGTCTTCCATATACCCTAACTGACCATCATCCTACCTAACTAATTAGGAACAAATCCCAAACTATCAGCCAACCTATCCTCAGAGTAGTTTGAAACAAAAAGACCTTCATAACTATTAATTTCATCAATGCACTAAAAAGCTGCAACTGGACTCCCCTAAAACAACTATCTCTAGACGAAGCCGTGGTATACTTCAACACAACCTTCCTAAAAATCTTAAACTAACATGCACCATTCCAAACTATTAGAATAAAAACTAACTATGCCCCATGGCTAAGAAAAGGCACTAAAACTATAATGAAAGAAAGGGACAAGACCTGGTTTCAATATCAAAAAAACAAAACCACTACTTTGGGACAAAACTATCGACAGCTCCGGAACAAAGCCAAAAAACAAATCAAACTAGATAAATCTAACTACATTAAAAACCAACAAGAGAAAATATGCTCACAACCCCCAAATATTCTGGAACACAATAAATGGTATGCTGAACCCAGGAAAGGCCACTATACCAACCCCTGTGCTACCAAATAACCACAAAAACATTCCCACACAATTTAACAAATTCTTTACCGAAACAGTCTAGACCCTTGCCAGTGCCCAGGATAACAGAACTACCAGCCCCGCACCAATAACTACCCCAAACCACTCTAATATGCAAAACAATATCCCCAGTTTTCACCTTCACCCTGTGTCCACCAAGGCAACTTCTAAACTCCTTAAGAAGCTTAAACCAACCACTCTAGCAGCTGATAACCTACCAGCAGACTTCCTTCAAATATCAGCTGAAACTATAGCCTGTCCAGTCTCCATTCTCATAAATAGATCTCTGTCAGAATGAAAAGTACCCAACTCATGGAAAACCTCACATATCATCCCACTGCACAAAGGAGGTAACTCCATAGAGCTCACCAACTACCACCCAATAGCTATCCTATCATCTTTATGCAAAATATTAGAAAGAGTGGTTCATACTCAACTATTGCAATACCTCAAGAATAACAACCTACTCTCTATATCCCAGCATGGCTTTAGACCTTCCTATAGCACCACAACAGCACTACTATATTTTACCAACATAGTTAATACCACAGAAACAAGGGTCTGTTTGTTTCTTTCATATTCTTAGACCTGTCAAAAGCCTTTGACATGGTAAACCACAGTATGCTGCTTGAAACTCTATCGACCCTAAATATAAGTCCCTCTTCTATATCATGTTTCAACAGTTACTTATCAGATCGACAGCAAGCAGTCCTATGGCAGGACCAATTGTCCCCCCTCCTACCAGTAACCATAGGAGTCCCTCAAAGGTCTATCCTCGGCCCTCTGCTGTTCTATTTACTAACCAGATCTCTTCATCCTCACCCACTTCCTCAGTAGTACAATATGCAGATGATACTACCCTTATATGTGCTACCCCCACCCTAAATGAACTGCAAACCCTAACCCAAAACAACTTCACCCTAGCCAGAACTTGGTTCAATAACATCAAACTTCTTCTTAATCCCAAAAAAAAAGCAAACTAATTATTTTTGGCCCAGGCAGATCTCCTCCCCTGAACAATTATTTCACCATCAAATCCAAAGAAAACATTCAAATCAGCCCAACCACACACACTAAACTGCTAGGCATAGAAATAGACAACAACCTGAAATTCGGCATCCACATAGCACAAACCAACAAGAAAGTTAATAAAAAGCTAGGCCTTCTCTACAGGAATAAACAGTTTATGACTAAACATACCAAAACAACCATCGCTAGGACTCCTCTCCTATCCACCCTCCTCTATGTCTCTCCAATCTTGACTAATCTCTGCCAAACCAATCTAAATAAAATGGAATCCTGCTATAATAAGATTACCAAGTTTGCTGCTGAAGCTTCATATAGGTCCCATCACTGTCTATCCCTAAAACAGCTCAACTCAATAAACTCTCTATAGCACACAAGCTCTACTACCTCCCTGTGTTAACCCCAGCACTTCAGCATTTAATTCAGGCTCACATTCCCACTAGAGCCTTAAGATCTAGCAACCAGAACATCAGAACTGTCATCCAATGTAAAAATGATGCTGGTAAATCATTCTTTGCCAACACCATTGCCAAAACCTAGAGCACACTACCAATCCAAATAACTTCTACTACCTCCTTTAATCATTTCAAAAAACTCCTTAAAACCCACTCCTTAAGTAACTGGCTCTGCTCATGTCACTCCCCAGGTTAATCCATACCAAGTGAATTGTCTCACATGTTCAGCTAAGTATAATCAAATTTGCCCTGAAAGCTTGTAAACCCATTTATATATACCTTACAAAAAAATGTTGTTTTAGGTTTACTATGTACCTCAATGTTTTGTTTACTATGTACCTCAAATTTTACTATGTACCTCACAGTTTACTATGTACCTCAATGATTGCCTACTGGACTGTCTAACTAGAATTGTTAACTTCTAACAAACTATGTATGAATATTATTTGTATGCTATATTTTCTCTTCTCTCATGTACTGTATTATATTGTACTGTGGAGCTTTTCTCCCCGGGCCTCCTCTGAAAATGGACCTGTGTCCAGTCGGTTTTTCCCAGTAAACAAATGTAAAATAAAATAAAATAAATTAGAGTGCATCTGTTCTCTAAGCAATATCCCATGTTTTTTGGGGGTTCCACCAAGATTTAGTTTGCTGCTGAAAGTTAGAATTGGTTACATGTCTTGAAATGGGAATTGCCACTAGGCAGATACACAGATTATGTTACAGCATTTTAAAGCAATACCTGTTCCTTGTCTAAATGTGCTTTATAGCTCCTTGTTTAAATTAAATAGTACACATATTATATTAGGACTAAATATAGTAATACCTTACTTGCTCCCATTTTTTCTTTGCTGCTAACTTTGTTATGAAGAATATAACAAGCTACGTATATATTAGGGGTGCCTGTATTAGTGGGCATGTATGACATTTATAGTTAGAAGTTTTAATGTAAGAATTTGTGGATGAAGAATGACAAGAGAAAAAAGGGTCTGTCACTCTAAGTGTGTATGAATCAATGGAAATAAGAGTTGTTAAAGTTAAGAAATGTATACATGTAAAGTAACGTCAAATATAGGCTATGAGAATAGAATACATACATATAGTGTTGTTGGGAAAAGCTAACAATAAATTGATTGCTGCTAGCTATTTTAGCAGGACTGACCAGGAAGAGAACATAGGAATGTCAAGGTTACCTTATTTTCAGTAAATACATTTCTCCCTGTATGTGAATACATACCAGAGGGTCACATTCTTTGGAGGGGGGGAGTAGAACCATGACCTGATCCTTTAACATGCATGGACAACATAAGAATGGAGTTTGATTGTGTGAGGAAATTTCACATAAAACTGAAAATTTTATTGTAATAGTGTTTGACTAGTGCCACTGCCAACCAATATGTGACAAGGATGGTCCCACCACTCGCAACCAGTATATGATGTCCCCACACTGGGCCAGTAATCAAGGAGCCTGAATCCTCACCACTGACACTGGACAGGGACATGCACTTAGAATGCAAATGGATATGCTCAGTATTTACAGATGCAGACCTCTCTGCATCAAGCCCATTTTCCCTTAAGATCATACAGGGAACCACTCAGCCCAGGGTCTGGATTTTTCTATATCTGTCTCCTCCCAGGTCTCCAATAAGACTCCCCACTGGTACATTTGTAGGGTTAGGTCTTCAGCCGAGTGTCCAAGCCAAATCCAGTACTTTGTGTCCTTGCCCCAAGTAGCTTACACCCATACTCTGAGAGATTTGATTTTTCACACACACACACACACACACACACACACACACACACACACACACACACACACACACACACACACACACACACCTGGGAAAGGCTGGCACAAATTTACCTGCTGTCCCCCCTTTCTTCCCAGAATATAAGGTAGTTATCATTGCCATCAGACACTCCACACTCCACAATTAGCTACTGTAAGGTACTTAACAAAGGGTGTCCAATTATACTGTGTAATATTAATGCTAATACAAATGGTAATAGTTGACCAAGACAGCTAGGCCTTCAGGAGTGGCCCACACAGTGTCACCAAATAAATCTAAGCACTCTCAAAGGTTAAATAGTTTCTACAAGGATCAGCCGCAATAAAAGTCTTAAATGCATTTAATGTTGTTGTTTTTCTTTCGGCTTTTCTCAGTTAGGGGTCGCCACAGCAGATCTCCGGTCCGCTAATGATTGGCAGTAGATTTTTTTACAGGTGCTGAGGTGCCAGCTCAACACCCAACCTTCAAAGAAGGCATGCCCATTCTATGCATGTCTTTTGAATGCCACTCGACTGCGGGGAGGACATGCAGACTCCACACAGAAGGCACTCCAGCTGAGAATCAAACGGGAGAACCTCTTGCTGTGAGGCAACAACGCTACCGCTGCACCACCGCGGCTTACCATAAATGTATTTAATAATAAATAATAAAAGAGCATGAAAACACTAAGTATATATTCACAGTAAACGAGTTCAAATCACAGAAAATATTGAAAATAACATTGATGGACAGGCTCATACAAATAAAGAAAAACAATTTCTAAACTAAGCTTCACTATATTCCTTACTGAATCTAGGATAAGTCCCTAATACATGACTTGATAGAGCAAGGCACAATGAAATACCTGAGCAGTCTTTCTAGTCAGGTTCCCCAAAACAGAATACTCCCTCTTCAGAGATTACACCCTGTAAAATATAATATACAAGATGGCTTGCAGAATGATCTCATCTGGTCACTTGACTATGCTCTCACAGTTACCCCTTTTGAAGCTGAGACAGGAATTTAGCATAGATGGCTACATTACCCATCTTAAATGTTTATGTCAGTGTCTGAGGACTCCCCTCATTTTACTGAGTTAATGAACAAATGCTTCTTTCAGACCTATGGTCTCTGGTCCTATTCAGCACTGTGGAGTGTCATTTTAATGACTTAACAACTCATTTACATTTCCCTTATGTTTCTGAAATTAAGCTAGCTTGTTAAACTTTGCTGTCCAAGTGTCCTCTATTAAATATATATATTTAATTCATATGCATTTCTTTTCATTCCAGCAAGGTGCACTGTTAATACATTTTAAAAAAAAGCAAACTTCACAGATACATTTTCAGCACAAACATCTGTACAAATCAGTTTGATATACAAATGACATATAATTATTTACAAAATTCCAGCTAGCTGTGATGGCGCAAGAGTATACATCCACTGCCCTACTTCTGGCATGGCTGGCAGTACCTCCTGTCATCACAAAGTGTTTTTATAGAACTTCTGGCAATACATCCCTTTCCCTGCCATTGCACAGATTTCCAAAAGAGGTTACATCTATGGGATGGATTCAACCTATTATTGAATACAGTCTTACTAGGTACATCAATCAACCCGAAGGAGCAAAGTGGTTCTTAACTAAAAAGATAATGGGCTTAAAAGGCAAGAGCTACAAAGATAGCCTAGAAGTAATGTTCCTTTATTCAGTGTCCTATAGACTCCTTAGGGGTGACTTGTGCCTTTCTTTTCAGACCATTAAGTATCCAGTAGACCAAGAGCTCTTATATCAGCACAAATCAAATGTCCAACTAACACTAGAACCAGTGATCTAAACTGCTTCAGCAAATAAATAAAATATGGTGGAGAGACTGAACAATCCTTACTACTTCTGTGGAACAAACTTTTATTCCAGATTAAGCATTGTGAGACACTTTATCCATTCAAAAGGGAGTTACACAGGATGGAGCCAAGATGCCATCTGAGTGCAGCATTTATTTCAGGCTCTGTAAAACAAATTATTTAGACAGTAATTATGCAACAAATCATTAATAATTTTTATAAAATCTTACTGATAGTTTAAACTTCAATACTATACCTGATGAGGATGGCATAATGGTTAAGGTGTTTACCTTGCAGACACAAGGTGTAGGGTTTGATTCTCACATGATGTAATTGGCTAGGCTTGCAAGGGCAGTTAGCTTAGTACTAATCTATGAACTACAAGTTTTGGTAAAGTTATTTTAAAAAAATTCCTGTTAAATTATGTGAGAATTAATTTGAAGAAAAATGAACAACTCCAAGTCTTCTCAAATTGATTCAGCATTGAGGAATAAACTACAACTGGTGTTCTCCACTTTACAGACACTATCCTTAAAAATAGATGATTTTTCAGAAAAGCTGAAGAACTTAAGGGAGAATAGTTCCAAACAAACTGAAGTCTTCAAGGAACTTATCCAACAGCACCAGAACAAAATAATGGACATGGGAACAACTTTAACTGATATAGATGGGAGATTAAAGGAAAATGAATTACACACTGATTTTCTTCTTAAGCAAAACACCTAGCTACTAAATAAAATTAATGATCTTGAAAATCGAGGGGAGAAGGTGTAACATTCAAATTTTTGGGTTGCCAGAGACAACTGAAGGTAAGGACATTATTTCTTTTTTGAACACATGGATCCCTAAAATACTAAATTTACAGGAAAGACTCTCTTATGCAATAGATAGAGTTCACAGACCAATTGATAAGCCAGCACTTACTTCCTCTTCAGCTGCACCAAGATCTATTGTTATAAGATTCCTTTCTTACTTAGACAAGGAACTGGTGTTAAAAACTGCTTGGAGGAAAACCCTTTTAAAATTCAACCAATGTCTTATTAGGTTTGATTATAACTTTTGTACTAAAGTGTTAGACATGAGGAAAAAAATGATGGCCCCTAATCAAACTTTTAGATCAAAATAACATCAAAGCACAAATAATGTATCCTGCAAAAATCAAAATGCATCTCTCTAGTGGAATAAAAGCCTTTAACAATTTAGATGATGCAACCATTTTTATAACAAACAGCAATGTAATCATTGTTCCTGAAGATATGGACTATTCTTCATCTTCATTAAAGAGCACCTCAGAGAAAAAAATCATGGACAGATGATAAAAAATAAAAAAAACAAACAAAAGACTGATACTTCAACTGTTACAGCAAGTAAAGCTCTCAAAGCATCTTCTGGTAAATAACTATTTTTTTCTTTTTCCCCTTTCAGCAGTAAATGAACTGTTAAATCTGGTTATGCTGTATTTGCATTGTACTTGAATGTAATTCTGAAGCATTAACCGATATAAATCACCGAAAGTTAACTTGTAATGCTTTATCAGGAAAACCTGATTGAATGCGGTTAAATAGCCTTTGCTCACTTCAGATAACAATTTTGCTTTTATTTTTTCAATTAATGAATCTAAAATGCTTAAGGTTTTAATAAGAATGATGGGGGAAGGTTCTCACTTTAAGCGTGACAAACTACTTGAACTGTCAATTTAAGCTTTTTTAATAAGTCATATGCTAAACATAATACTATTTTAAAGAAACTATCGTAACTTGAAACATTTACTGTGTATACTGTTGATAATATCTTGTTATTGTATTAAAGCCAACAACCTGTAATGTTGTTTACTATTGCTGCAACTTTGTATCTCTATTTATCATGTACATGATGTGGAGCTTTTCTCCCCGGGCATCTGCTGAAAAAGGACCTGCGTCCAGTCAGAATTTCCCGGTATACAAATGTAAATAAATAAATAAATAAATACACATGCTTAAAGTACTCAAGTAATAGTATTTTAACTTATTTAATTTAAAACAGCCTGATCAAATGTATCATCAATGGTAGAACTAAAAGTTTAATTAAAATAGTCAGAAAAATGGCTGCAAGTATTTGCTGTGCCATTTTTAACATTTTTTTTTTCATATTACTTCATTAAACAGTTGTTTCTATTATAAAAGCATTCTTTTACTTCGAGGTGAAGCTTTCCTTACCTTGAGAAGACTTACAAGTCATTTTAAACCATACAGTTTCTTCTCGGTTTTCTGGGAAGCTTTCAGGCCATTTCTTTTAGTTGTAACTCACAAGAAATAAGGTGCATTAGAGATGCATTCCCTGCACTAAACGTCCAGCTTGTAGCTGAAAATGTCCAGAAAAGTGTTATTTAGCAAAATTAGTTTTCACTTTTTGCTTAAATTGGTTTCACAACTATTTTAATAACATAAATATTTATTTATAAATGTTTAAAATGTATTATACTTCTAATTAATGTAGATAAAATAAGGGACTTAACTAACTCTGATAGTCAGCTATCACTTTTAAATGCTTTTCATATTGCATTGCAATGCTAAAATCTTCTTTTTGAACATGTCAGAAATGGTATTGATGCAGATTGAGAGACATACATGAAATTAATTATTTTAACATAATTTGTATTTGTTTGTAGATATTTAGATAAATACAATAGCAAATGAACTGATAAAAAGATATGCTTGCACAGTCAACTGTGTGCATGTCTAGATATGTTTTACATAGATATGTACAGTATATACATCTGAATGTTTTAGTTTATATCCTCATATATGCTGGTATGCATATTGCTTAGGAATAAATGCTTTTTGTCAGTGTGTATATGCATATTGGTAGTCATACCATGTATTTGTATAGATGCTGATATGTTTGTATGACATTATTAAGAAAGACTTTTCAAAAAAAGGCATACAGTTCCCTTCTTTATGTGCACTGCATCTTTCAGTCTTGATTTTAAAATATAAATTTGATTTTAAAATCTAAATTTTCATTTAGTTTAACATAAAAAATAGTGAACTTCTGTGACTGCTTTAAAATAGCTAGACTGTGTATATGTGTGTATATATATATATATATATATATATATATATATATATATATATGTATATATATATATAAGTTAGTTTAAATATTTTTGTCAGTTTCTTATTAGAATAAACTTGTTTCATAAAGGTTACATTTGTGTAGTAATATATTTTCATTTCTTACTATTCTAACTCTGACAATACATGTATTTTTAATGTAGGCCTCCTAAATGTATTTACTTATTATTTTTAATAGAGCTCACCTAAAATAACTCATGCTCATACTCTTTCGTAGCCTTATAAATACTACTTAATTATTATAAAGTTTAAAAATCTTGAGATTTAAAATTAATGATTTTATTGTTTAATATCTTTTAAGAATTTTGAGATTCTACCATTCATATTGAACTTCAGCTACTCTAGAAAAAAATGTTCAGATTAATTACACCTTTGCAGTACAAGTCTTACCTTTAGAACCTACCACAGCTAACAGGTATGGTTATGATGGTCTGGGAAAGCAGTTTGATTGATTCTAGTTTATCTTTCAGACCGGGAATTTTAATAATTGCATGTTTGTTCTAAGAAATATTTTTGTTAAAGAATGCTTTATGGTTCTTATTCTGTTGTTGTTTTCTACATTTAGGCCTGACTATAGAATGTTCTATATTATAGCTACAGGCAAAGTTTTTGTGAATATATAATTTCCACTTGTAAAAGTTTGGATGTCTCAAATTACTAGGTAGAGTTTTGTGATTAAAAAATCGATCATCACTAATTATTATCTAAATTACCCTTATAATCCAATATATTTTTATCTTTAGCTTCTCTAAACATCAGTGGTATCAATAATCCAAGGAAAAGGTCAAACAAGTTATGATATCTAAATGTGAACAAATCGCAAGTATTATTCTTACAGGAAACTCAATTTAAATCAACAGAGAAAAATGTCTGGAAACCTAGCAATTACACAATATTAGCCCATGCTTCAAAAAATCCTAAAGGAGGTATATGATGACGTTATGGATGAATGATGTTATACAGCCACAAATGTTATAGAAGTACAAAGATCCTGAGGGATTATTAACTATTATCATCTTAAAATGTAATTACAGAGTTTGGACACTAGCTAATCTCTACTGGTTTTCAGGACTGGGAATGTCAACATCAAAATGTCATCTTGATTTCATTACTAATGTCATAAAAGGAAATCTCATTTTAGGGGGTGATTTCAACTACATAAGAGACAGCCTTGATATGACAAATAATCATCCGTCCAGACTTACATCCACTGCAGAACACTTTAAGAAAGTGATACACACTCTTAATCTATATGATACATTTAACTCTAAGAATAATAAATCACTCTCTTTTTTGCATACTGACCACAGGTTCAAAACTCAAACTAAAATAGATAGAATACTTGGCTCTAATGATTTGAAACTAAAAATTGTATCTTTTTATATTCTTCATTGCCATTTATCGGATCACAGTTATCTTATGTTAATATAAAAATGGACATTACCAAATTAACCCGTTACTAGAATACCTGCTTATATAACTAAGCTTAAAGATTTTAAACCCTGGTTATCATCAGAGTTAAACTTTTTTTCTAGAAGTAAATAATAATTCTGAAACAAACATAATAATGGATTGGGATGCTTTACAGTCTTACATTTATGGCAGAACTGTAGTTTGGTACAAAAATAAACTAAAATAGTGGGAATCAGAATTGCAGAACTTACAGTCACAGTTATCTACTTTTAGATCTAAATTTTCACATTTAACCTTAAATGACAAAAAGAAAAAAAACTAATTAAAATACTTAGACATATTAACACATAAAACAAACTTATCACTAGAAAAGATGAAATTAAATGTTTATGATCTCACTCACAAGCATATGCATAATTTTTCAGTAAAAGCCAAACTTCATTCCAAATCAAATAATATTTTAAAATTATTACATGAAGACATTAATAAGTCAGTATCTGATATAGGAGATATTCTAGATGCTTTTAGGTTTCACTATATAAAACATTAAGGACACATGTTATTGATGAAGAATTAACTTCTTTAAATTTAAAGGTTATTCTAGATAATCTTAGAATAAGTTTCAAAAACAAGTATCTCCAAATGAAATTAAAGATAAAATAAAAAAAAAATGAAACCCAACAAAGACCCTGGTTTGGATGGTATTATCATAGAAATCTATAAACTATTTCCTGATTCCATTATATCTTTATTTCATAAAACTTTGATTGAAGTACATTCTAAAAATATGATTCCCCCTTCTTGGAGATACTCCGTGATTACTCCCATTGTTAAAAATAACAAAAGATACACAACTATGCAAATCTTATAAAATAATTTCTCTTTTAAATAATGATTACAACATTTTTATGTCTATACTTGTTGATAAAATGAAGGCCCTACTTTCAAAAATGATACATAATGATCAAAATTATTTCATACTCATGACAATGTTAAAGGAATTTTACCTTTGATAGAATTTCTTAACAGAGGAAATTAAGAAGCACTGCTGGTCAGTTTAGATATAGAAAAGGCCTTTGATTCTGTAAATTGGGATTATCTTTTTGAAGTGCTAAAACCATTAGCATTTCCTTCATCTTTCATCTCTATAATAAGATCCATCTACAAAGATAACCCAGCCTGCAGCAAGTGGGTCCTTTTATGTCAAAATACATATCCATAACTAAAGGCACTAAGCAAGGATGCCCTCTATCTCCTATATTATTTGTCCTTGCCATAGACGTATTAGCATCATTAATAAGAAATAACCCAAAAATTAAAGGTATCAATATTTATAATCAATATAATTCTAAAATAGCCCTATTTGCAGATGACATTTTCCTAACTTTATCTAGGTCAGATACAGAGTTACTTGAATTAGATGCAATAATAAATAATTTTCAAAAGTTTTCAGGTCTCTATTTTATAAACAGAAATCTAAACAAATCATTCTCAGTAACAAAGGAAGAACTCAATTGGTTAATTAAAACATTGTTGGAGAACAGGTTAGTCCTCTAAATTATTTAGGTATAGTATTGAGTAACACTATGGAAAAGACAAAAGAAATGAACTATACAAATATAATATCTTTAGTAAACACACATATAAACAAATGGAATAATATGTTCTTTTCCTTTGAATACAGGCTACAATTGTTAAAAAAATGACCCTACTACATAAGATACTGTTCATTGTCTTGGCATTTGACACTTATCCTGAAAATAAGTCCATTAGACTCATAAATAAAATTTTAATAAACTTCTTATGGTATCCCAATAAAATCAGGATTGATTTTATACATCACATTAGATCAAGTGATTGTGGTGGCATAAAGTTTCCTGACATTGACACCTACATTAAGGCATTGTTACTTAAGAAAGTACTAAATTGGATTGATCCAAACTATACTTCTAATTAGAAATCCCTTCATTTAGCTATAATACACAAAGAAAATCCATTAACATCAAAAGTTTCCTTTAGTAATCTTTCCAACAAGTTTCGGTATTGTCTTTGCCATACCATTCAGTATAATGTAACAAAACACACAAATTTAAATCTCTTAAATAATTTTCAACAATTTTAGAAAAATAATAAATTTAACACAGATGTTAAAACCTGGCTTGACCTTTTGGTCCCTTTCAAAATCACAAAAAAAATTCAGATAAACTACACTTTAACTTTTTTTAATGAATCTGAGAGTAAAAAAATGTATATGCTGGCAACATTGCATTAAAGATCTAAAAACATTACATGCTCAACAAATCATTAAGGAATACAACTTGTCATCACAAGATTGGTTATTATTACAAAGTATAATTACTTACTCTCAAGATTTATGTAGAATTATTAAAAATGCATCATATGTGAACCAACCTGCTTTACTTTTTATATACAAAATACTATACAATGACTCCAAATTTGTCAGCTTAATATCCAAATTATATGATATTTTAATAAATTATAAGACCACCATGACTACTAAACAATTGGATATTATGACCGGAAGTCTTTCACCCAATTATTCTGAGGAAGAAAAAGTTAAATTACAATCTTCTGTAAAATTCACTTCCTGGAGTCAGTACTGGAATATATTCACCTGGAAGTTTTTACACAGAGCCTTCTTAACCCCTGATAAAATTGCCAAATTAAAAAAAATGATAGTTGTTGGAAATGTTTAACATCTTGCAATGCAGATTGGTTCCATATCTTTTATGCCTGTCCTAATTTAATACATTTTTGGAAATACATTAAAGTATTCCTTTCACCTTTATTTACAGATAATTTCTCTCTAGCCAGAACAATACGTTTTTAAACGTTAACAAAGGTCATACTATGAATAAATCCAACACTTACCTCTTATGGACAATTCTAGAAGTAGCTAGGAAATGCATCACAAGGAAATGGAACACCATTACATTTCCAGGTTTTGAAGATTTCCTGTCTTTATTAAAAGAATTGCTCATCAAAGAAACCAGAGCCAAAGAATTTAGAACATATCCAGAGAGTTGCACTAATAACACTTGGACAAAGCTTGAATAAAGGTTTCATTCCTTATTGAGACTTACCAAATAGAATTTAACTCCGTTTGAAATATTATTTTGATTGCTTCATCATTTTATTTCACGTTTGTAATATTTATGATCTCCCTTTAGGCCCTTGTTAATAATGCAAATAGTTGTTCTGTTTTTACAGTTCCTTATACAGTTATGTTTCTTGTTTTATTTATCATTGGCATATTATAAATTCACACTTAGTATGACTGAAAGGTTGCTCCTTGACAATAGAGGTAAGGTATAAGGGTGGGTACTGTAAAGGCATAAATAGCCACTGGGCCATGTTGCCTTGTATTTTCTATTATTCTAAGATTCTTCACCATTCTATTTTTTTCCTAAAATGAATACAAGTCTCTGTGATTAGTCACTGTATGTGTAGTGTAAAAAAATGTGTCCATATACCACATGCCATTGAGAAATATATCTCTTTGTACTCTGAGTAGCAAAGTTCATATGAGCAAAGTTTGTGTAGTCTGTTTTATTAGTCTTCAACATTATGGCAACAGTAAAAATACTGAGGATATGCTGATCTGAATTTCACAGTCACCACACAAGAATTTCCCTTTGACTTTTGTGGGTGAAAGATATTAGATGTGGGGTTTCTTTGTGTGTGTGTGTGTGTGTGTGTGTGTGTGTGTGTGTGTGTGTGTGTGTGTGTGTATATATATATATATATATATATATATATATATATATATATATATATATATACCTCTCACATTTCATGGAAAAAATACTGGTACTAGAAAGCTTTAAGTAAGTGGTACTGTTCATTATTCAGTAGTTCCAGACTAATAATAAAATTGTAAAGCCAATAAAAAGAATGGAACTTTCTTTTTTAATGAATTCTAGTGAGGGAGCATCAAACATACCAGTCTTAATTGGCAAATATTTAACCTGTCCTTCCTCCTCATCTATGTGATCCTCCCATCTTTTTCCCTATTCAATTAAAACAATACATTTTGCTTACACCCTTATCTCTTAACACCCCCTCCATTTCTTTCTTCCTCTTTCTTTCTTTTGTTTTCATTCTAGCTCTGAATTTGTTGCTTAGGAGTGGCATGTAGTAGTGTAGTAGGTACATGCAAAAAGTGAGACGATCTGGTGTACAAATTAAAGCAAGTTGAAGTTTTGTTCCTTCAGTTTAAGTGCACATAAAGGGAACTGGACATACAGAGACTGCAATTCTTAGCAAAGATACCACTAGAATCTAATAATAGAGCACTGAGTGTATTTTTTCCCTAACAGTGTGATGTCTAGACTAGAATCATATAGTTATAGGTTATGACTCTTTTTACTTGAGAATCACAAGACTCCACCCATAGCTAATTGGTGCAACCTCATTAAATGATAGGGGATTCATTTTTATATGATGGTGTTATTAAAATACTCATCTGCTAGACTATTACTTACGCAAAGGCTAATCTATTAAAACCGAGTGATGAGCTGACTAAATTCAAAAGGCCCTTCTGTCATGATGACCATCACTGCTTATGTGGAATCCTTCACTGCCAAATTTTATGTACATGTAAATAGCTGCATTGACACGTCTGTTTCATTCAGAAATAAATACAATGCCTAATTCTAAAATAAATCCATTTGGTGGAACCCAAATATCAAACCAGCTCTATAATAATAATAATAATAATAATAATAATAATAATAATAATAATAATAACAATAATAATAATAATAATACAATGTGTTGCCTGCAAAAATAAATCTAGTTCTCAAGATGCTAAAAATGTTCTTGCTAAACTAAACAAGGAACAAGGAACTCCAGTCCTTGATATGAGGTAAAAATAGCCTTCAAGGTAAAGGATAACCATAAAGCCTTCTTTAATTATATTACACATGTCAAAAACAATGCCCAGCACTATGCAAAGGACACAGCCAATCAGCTGGCAGATTTAATTCAAACTTCATTGCCACTGCCCTCAAGTATTCTCAAATCACATACCCACATACAGATACCCACCACTCAAATCACCCAAAAACAAGTTCTCAAGGCACTGTCTAAAGCTAAGAACTCTGCACCTGTAGGGTCAGATAACACAGGAGGCTGCCTGCTGGTGGGCTTGAATAATGACTTCTCTGATCCCTTACAGAAACTATTCAATATCAGCCTCAAAACAATCTTCAAGATGGATGAATGGAGAACAGCAAGAGTCATTCCCTTGCACAAAGGTAGAGCTTCAGTGGACCCAGGTAAGTATAGAAGCATAAGCCTGACCAGTCTCATCTGTAAGGCTATGGAAAGGATCATTATGGAATTAATATATAAAGATAAAGGCAACCTACAGACTGTTGACCCACCCTGTTCAGATTCCTCAATGGAAAGTCCTGCCTACTTAACCTGGTCAACTTCTTTTAAAATGTTACAGAAGCAATTCATAAGGGCAAACAGGGCACACCACTTATTTAGACATTGCAAAGGTATTCAACACCATGCCACACTCAGATATCATAGATGAACTCTCCCAGCTTAATGCTGCCCTAACCAAACATTATAATATTGAAGCAGTTAGAAAACACTGGAAACATGAGCCACAAAGCATTATAGAAACAGATGACATTGATATCACATGGGATTATCCATTAGCAACAGTTCAGGAAGTAGATGCAAGAAAACCAGATATAGTAGTCTATGAAAAGAAGACAGAAGTAGCATTGATCATTGAAACTGCTACACCCAGTGACTACAGTGTCTTACGTACAGAGAGACACAAAGTCGTAGAATATCAGGATTTGCAGACAGAAACAGGGCAATGTAGAAGAAAGATACCTAGGCGGTTACAGTAGTAGTAGGAGCAACGTCTCACATAAAAAGAATCTACAATCACACTAAGATATGTTACTGATACATGTAACAACATACAAATTGCAGAAGGAATCATTACTGGCCACATTGTAAATGCTACAAAGAGCACTTCTGGCTAACAGCAAAGACTGAAACAATACTAATTTCATGAACTTTTATCATACTTTGTCTTACGAATGGGGTCCATTCCCATCATGGTATTAGAAATCCAAAAGACTTGGAGAAATTAAAAAAATAACTAAATGTTAATACTTATGTAACTCATTAGATAGCAAATTGGCTCAGAAATTGAAACAAGGCAATCAGAGTGCTTGACTATAACCATATCTGTCCTCCCACTGGGTCCTGTCTCAGATAGCACAGAAGGCTGTGCCAGGCAGTGGTACAACTATCAAGTCAAACAAGGACCATATCCAGGTGGTCAAAATGGGAGGTAAGCCACCAGTCTACAAACTCCTCCATCACCTCCTCCAACTCTTACCAAGGCCGTGTCACATTGTCAGTATCAGAGGGAACCACAGCACTCCCTTCCAGAGATCAATCACCAGAAGCAACCAGGACACTTTGAAGTCACCCCTTCCCACAGAACAGTACCTCTAATCACCCAATGGAGAGGTAGGCTTGGAAGCAGATGATTTGCCTGTGGGAGCTTGATTGGAGAAAAGCAATGCTGCTGTCATGCCACAGGTATGGTTGTAGCTGTATAAAACAACAATATAAATGGAGAGAGAAAAAATAGACAAAAGGTATAAGAGAAGGATAACAACAAAGACAGAGAGAGAGAGAGAGAGAGAGAGATAGAGAGAAAAATATACTCTCCTGTCTGTATCTGATGATCAGACTTACAGACAACTACTGGTGGACTAAACAGCTGTTTGGTATTCTACTATGACAAGGCCAGTATTGCTGAGTAGATGTAAATGTCAAGCATTCTTGTTGGATGTCTGTTGTATGAGGTGTGTACAAAGGTGCAGTATCAACAACATACCTCCGGCCTAGGTGGTACAACAATGGCTGAATGATGTTGCAGGTTATTAAGGCCATGGAGAGTGTATGCAGATGTACCATTGTGAGTATATTGTATGAGACAGGGACAAAGATGTGATATGGACTTGGACAGTGTTAGCATGTATGTAGCCTAACATGCATGTGGTGCATCAAAGCCGGACAACCAGCTGTTGCTAAAAGTGGCAGCTGTCTGGAAATGTTAGCCAGCCACCATAATGTAGGCTGGTAGGCTGTATGGTATATCACTGCTTTAATTCAAGAATAACATTAATTTGCCAGTTGTAGATACATACCCTTCCCACCATATGCCCTCCTGCTCTATAATAGTGTTCACAGTGCATTATAGTGCCAACAACCCTGCATGCCAGGCACCATCTGGCAGTCAGCATGCTATGCATATAGACAGAGCAGGGAATCTCTATGCAAATGTAAAACATGAGGAAACCCTGAAGATGCAATGGGTACATGTGGGTTAGCAAGGCACCATATATGTGTGTGTGTGTGTGTGTGTGTGTGTGTGTGTGTGTGTGTGTGTATGTATGTATGTATGTATATATATATATATATATATATATATATAGATATATATATATATATATATATATGTGTGTGTGTGTGGGTGTGGGTGTGGATATATATATATATCTATATATCTATCTATATATATATATATATATATATATATATATATATATATATATATATATATATATAGATTCCCTTCATTCATTTAATCGACTTACCATAACATCGAACGTCATGACGTCAATACTAGAACGTCAAAACCTCAAAAAACTGAAAAGTGAAATGCTCAAGTCTTGGATCGTCAGATATGTTATAGCAGTAGTGTTGTAGATTGTGAATTAGTATCACTTTAAGAGGTGATGACGTCTTGAAAGTAAACATTGAAGAGGTAAGTTTTTCGGTGGAAGTTGATTTTTGCAGTAGTGGTTTAGGTGTTTGACAAACAGGTAAGTAACTTTTTTGTTTTTGAAATCCATTTGTGATGGTAGTGGTAGTGTCAGTGATGTGGGAATTGAGTAGGAGGGCAGTGTGTTTGTTGAATTTGTGTAGGTGTTTTGTCTACGGAACAGGTGCATGTGTGAAAGTTATGGAGATCACAGTACAGTGGGGATCGAGAAATTTACCTGTTCTCCTCTGTAATGAGATTTTAGAGTTGGTGTATTTAATGTGAAGGGGGTGTGGGGGTGAAGCTCCCCATATGAGAGGTGAGGGGGGAGCCCCCCTGCAGAAACTTGAATAAGGTGTTATTTTGAGTATGATAGTTGGATAGGTTGTTTTAGGGTATAGAAGGGAGTAGTGTTGTTAGGGGTAATTTGCAGTAATTTTTTCAATATTATGGGTTTCAATGTTTAGAGTGACAATGTTATGTCTTGTCAACATTTTGTGCTTTAGATGTAGGGGTCTCAATGTTTTGGGTTGCTTCGGTTGTTCAATGAAATGAAATAGATCCATATATATATCTACGTATATATATATATATATATATATATATATACATATATATATATATATATATATATACATATATATATATATATATATATATATATAAATATAGTTGTGTCTGGCAGTATATAGTACTATTACATATGGGTGCTACAGATAGCTCTACAAAAAAATTATAGCAGTGTGTCATATAATGATGCTATGATATACAAATCTGACTGTAAGGTGACAGGCATTGTGTCCAGATCTGTTTTTGGATAAATGGTCTATTCTGCTCTACTACAGGACAGCATTCTCTGCAATCTGCTCCTAAGCTGTAAAACATTATTATTATAAATTAACTTTCCTACAGTAGCCTTTTTAACTATATCTGAAATAAAAGTGTAGTGACCTCCCCTGCATACTTTGTACTTCTCAGGTACACTTTCTCTCACCTCTTCTTCCTTTTGGCATAGAAAGTTAGGATGGTGCTTCTTCATACCACTACAGTGGTGCACACACTGCTCACCAGAATGGCAAATTCCAATAGCAGAAGTCACCATCCTGGTAAGTCTGTGCCATCCCTCAGCAAGCACTCCTGGTGGCCTCTGTACATAATGCACAGATATATTTTACTCTTTGGAGCAACAACTGGGAGTCATATTACTCTCCATACTTTCAAAATCCATTGCCACATAGCAGATCACTGTCTAAAGAAAAAATGTAGACATAGCACAGTGTGACTTGCATCTTTGGGCACCATGTCAAAATGACAAATCATGATGTCACCACCTAGTAGCATTTACATATATATATATATATATATATATATATATATATATATATATATATAATGGCTATAAGGGGACTGCATCATTTGTACATTACCTAGAAATGTTTTCTTTTCTGCACATTAGCACCTCCAGAGGTCATAATACTGATATAGTTTTCCCACGTCACTGATGAGATCATTGGTTCACCCATGCATGCACATGGCACATTACAGGAACTTATGTGAGTGCATGTTATTGTCCATGCTTTGTAGGATGCCTAGCTGAAGTGTGCAATGTGTGACTCACAACATTAAATTTTAATAAGATCATTAATGTAATGACTATACTAATAGCCTGACTAACCAGCTACAGCACTACTGTGCTCATCATTCTATGGATGTTTGCTATACTGCAACCTGTGGAGTAGCAAAAAATACTGGGCGTACAAACTGATAGTTACACAACTAGTCAAGAAAGGTAAGTGACTGACAACAGGATTATTTTTGCTTTGTATTTTACTTCTGTCATAGCTGAATGCTGCATTCAGTACTACCTGAATTTGAGTTAGAATACGGTGTTAAGGTATGGGGTGTAGCTGTCAGCAGGTGTTTACTTGTGGTGCTGATGATGTGGGGCTGGAGTATCTACACTGATTTCTAAAGTAAGCTCAGCTTCAGAAATCAGTGTTGAAGCTGCATTTGTTATACTGACTGAAGTTATGTGTGTGGAAATTTAACTTTAGTAAGCTTCTTACTTTTTGCATGTAGCAAGTGGCTTGCTATGCATTCAGGTAGAAGAGCTTTATTTAGCATCTCAAATGAAGATTGAAGGGGCAGCACTTTGGGAAACTGCACAGGGTGCAAGATGAATTATCTACATTTCTAATGGCACACAGTAGTGTAACTGCAAAACAGTAAGGCTTTATATTGTGTGTGTCCTAGTCATTGTTGATGTGCAGGTGTTGTGAGGTGCTCTGTTTGAGTCTGTATAACACAAATCTGCTTTCCTATATACTGTATGGGAAGGCACATCTGTAAGTGGACAGAGTTATGTCTGGGTCATTTGAGTACATCTGTCAAATGGACGATGTTCTGTGTGGGCCCTTTGAGTACATCTGTAATTGGACAGTGTTCCGTCTGAGCACTTTGAGTACATCTCTCAAGTGGACAATGTTCCATCTGGGCCCTTTGAGTACCTCTGTCAAGTGGACAGTGTTCCTTCTGGGCCCTTTGAGTACTATGTATTTGCCTGTTGATGAGCAGTGACATATTAGTCGTACTCTTTTCATTGTAGGTGGGGTTTGGGGTTATCACTTATGCATGTAAAAGGTGTGCTTTTTGCGGACCTTGGACTGTACCCTATATCCCTTCAATGGTTGACTTTATGACTGGTTTGCTAATGCACATTTTACAGTCCCTTCCTATTAGAGACTGCAGCTGTGATGAACAATATTTTAATCTTTTTAGTCATAGGAACAGGGCTGGAAATGTCCTGCCTGTTTCAGGAATTAGTTTAAGGGAGGATACCCAAGGCCTCTGGAGCATGGCTTTTTCTTTAGCAACATGTTGCCACATGTCTGGATTGGAAATGTTGTGGTTTTGGAGAATCCTCCATACATACCCGCCCAGGAGGACTTATGTGGATAATACTAGGGAATTGTACACACAGCCTGAGAGATGATTTACCATGGGCCTCAGACTACTGTTGGGCTACACACACAAGTCTCAAGGATCATATATCACTTAAGCCAGTACTGTGGCATAGAGGAATAAAGTGTTAATTATGACCAAGTTGACCTAGGTGTGGTCAGCAGTTTGGGTTTCTGAGGCACTGGCAGGAAGACATGGGTGTGTCTATCTGGAGGGGGAGGGTATTTGTCATACCATCCCTGGGGGGGCATACTCCACAGGAATAGTAACCCTTGGCATTGTTGATGAATGCAGGGGTGGAGGCAGCGAAATAAAGGAATGCCCTAACAGCCACCCCCAGAAGCAGAAGCAGTTGCCAGCACCACTTTTTGGAGGCCCTTAACATCCACTGTAGCCTCATTTCACTCAGAGAAGTCCAAGGGAAGTAAGAGGAGAATGCTGACCCATCTCTGGATTGAGGTACTGGGATGGCCAGAATGAATGAATGAAGCAGGAGGGGGGATCATATACCACTTGAGTATTCTGTGGGGGATGACAAGCTGTACTTGACACCCATCGTGTATGTCGTTATCGGAGTGGCTGTTGAATGTTGGGCAAATCCACTGCTGGATCTGAAGCCTTTCTACAGTACATAGGACTATCACAGTGCATTTTAACACACATTTAAAGATCAACAGTTGTAGGCGTAGGTAGTATGCACACCACTGTGGCTCACAGACACACAGAACACATAATCTGTTCCACATAAACCTGTGTTTTTTCCAGGTTTATTGTTAAGCTTAATATGCCTCCTTGGTGCATTTCAAAACATGATCCAGATACATACTATATGCAGTGCCATCATACAGATGGCAGTCATACATGTGACTTGTGCCACATCATGAGTCACACTTAAAATATGTCATGTCTACATTGGGCAATTTGGTCTGCTGTTGAGGTAGGGGTATACCCTTTACGATTTACCATCAGATTATGTGCATATTGGTTTAATATTACAGGTTGTCATGCCTGATGATGAGTGGCATCATAAAGGAAAATTGTCCCAGATAGGGAATGATATCCTGCTGCAGACCTTTTGTATGCATTGTCAGCAAATGTCATGGAACAAGAAATCCAACTAGGCCTTCTGCCTGTGAGTTTGGCAAGACATTTTGCAGGAAATCATTGCTGTCAGTGGCCAAAACTTGATATATGAACAGGTCTGTAAAAGGGTCACTGACATGATTGCACATTTGAACACCAAGGCAACCTGCCTGATAAAGTAATAGAGAACCATCGGATGCAGTCCACTAACAGAGTCATCACTGACAGAGAGGAAGGAGTCCCTGGCTTCTCTGCCTGAGAATCATGACAGTTCTGGTATCCATGCTTTAACTATGCACTTGGGTGCTGACTTGAACAGAAGTCCTTGAGTATGAATTGGAGATATCTAGATGTGCACAACATGCAGTACTATCCATATTACACCTATATATATATAGGGCTACTTAGAGTGGGCTCCAGGTATTGGTGCAGAGTGTATTCACAGGCTATATTATGCTTATGTGTTTTCACAGGCATTCTTGGGTTTGGGGAACTTTCTTGGCCTGATGATGATGTTAAGCAAATCCCATCACAGTCAGAGGTCATGGTGGTGATGTGACACACATATCCATTCTCCCTTCCACAAACACAGCTCTTGTGCCTTACAACCCACACCTGAAACCCAGGATGCCATAGTAGAACAAGATGTGACCAACTCATCAGCACAGGGAGTGACCTCTTCTCCAGCAGCAGAGTAAACTTTGGTTTCCACATGCTTCATTAAGAATAAGCAGGATGGCAGGGTTTGGCATACTGATGGATGGGCATGCTCTAGGTACTGTCCACTTCCTGAACTAAGTGCCTTTGTGGCTAATACTCCATATTTATGCAGGACAACTATACAGGGACAGCTAGAGGCTGATACAGCCATAGATGAGCTGGCTGGGGTTGTACATTGCTTGAGTGAGCAGTTCAACTCTACCTCTGGTGAGAAGTCCAAAACTGGAATGGAAGAGCACAGTCTATGATTCATAGTGACCACCCCAGCATATCCTGACACTCATGATCACAGAGCACTCGATTACCAGTGCATGCTTTGTGGAGTACATGTAACCTTCTCAGTGGATTGTGCCCCATGAAGGGAGATGTACGCAATTGTAGGTCTATATGTTATAGGGTCTTAATAGCCAAGGAGGTTAAACAACATCACTCAAGACTAATACTGCATATGGTTCCAGAACATAGAGCTCCTGTGAGTGCCCTAAAGCTTTCTCTTTGGCATGGCACAATGCAACATTTCCTACTGGAACTGTGTCCATGCACATACACAGAAAAACATCAGCACCATTAACCACTGGGCAATCACACCACAGTGGAGTTACCATCCCATGTCTGGATTATCTCCCTAGCTCCCCATACTAAATTATTCATGACTCACACAGACACACATATCATTAACTCAAACCCTATCCACCCACACACTGACCACTGTTGACTCTTCTTATTGTAGTTTAAACCACCTCTGCAAATAACTGCCCTATCACTAGTACTCCATTAGCTGGATAGCCTATATCTGATGAACAGTGCGTCCAGTTCATACAGAAGCATAGCTTGTTCGACCAGCACCCCGGGCCAGTATTGTGAAGCAGCACACCACTGTAATAAGCTGGTTGTTACATTGTATATGATCACCTTATTATAATTATCTCTACTCCCCTTCCAGCTCTTCCACTGAAGAGCAAAAAAAAAAAAAAAAACTGATGTTCCTTTTACTGTCACACCATGCATTACGCAACCCCCTACCTCTTGTCCCAGCTATTTAGGTCCGGTTTATGTGCCCTGCTGCCAACCCTCCCCCCACATAATTTCTTTTAAACTGTAGCAAACAGTTGCTATAGTTTGTACCCTGCCACCATGGAGTGTTACAGCACTCATGTTTTAGTTAAAAAGAAAATCTCATTTCTGAACTATAACAAACCGCTTGCTGCAGATATAGCAAACATTTGCATCACACAAGGACAACTACAGCACTCAATTTTGACCACAAAGGCAATCTCAGCTTTTAAACAGCTTGCTACAGCCCCCCCCCCCCTGCTGTGCTGCTGAGTCCATACATGGTATAGCACAGCCTAGATGTTCTACTGTATAGCACCATTTTTGCTGCTGTATGTTATGCTTAATCTGACCCACAGTTATGAACCAGATGTTGAATATTAGCTAGTTGCAGTGTGAACTGTGCCTGCATCTGGCATAGTCATCCCGCTGGAGATGGCTGCTCCAAAGGCTTCTCGTCAGAATCTTCTTTTACAGGTGACACAGTAACTTTTTCCTAAACATCACTCTCCTGCTGTATCTAGTTGCATACCAACATATTGTATAATAATACATACACTGCAAATATCTGACTCCATGGGTACAGTCAGTGGCTCACAGTAACTCAAGGAAATTGGCTGTGTTATAAAATATCTGCACGTTATTGCTTCTCTCCACTGCAGTGTGTGGGAAACATTTATAACCCTCCAAATACTGTATCACGGTACTCAAATTGTGGAGTATCCTTGAGGGAGTTGCCTGGGATGCATTCACTGTGTTCTCAGCTGATTGCTGAAAGGTTCCCTTAGAGAGAATTCTCAGACTTGCACATACTTTGGTAACCTAACCACAGAGGTGGGTATCCCATGCATCCCATGTAAATTTATATGAGGGAGACATATCTTGACCATCCCCTGCATGGTGCCTCTAGCCACTGTGTCATAAAAGGCATAGTATGTTAGATGCAGAGGGATGACTCAGCAGTGTTGAGGATAACAACATGTACCTCCATTACTATGGCAGAGAGAGGAGCCTTTTGCACATACTTATTTCCTAAAGTGGCAGCTACTCTATGCATGTTTTCATGATCCCTCACCCATAACGGCATGATTTTACAGTGGTCAGCAATTCTAACAGTAGAGTGGTTTTGCACAGAAATATATGTTTTTGAATCAAAATAATATATCGATTGCCTTAATTTGCATTCATTATTATGCATTTCCATGTTATCACACTATCATTTGCATATTATGCAGGCTGCAGTGTTTCATGGCCTATGGCATTGCAATTAGAGTGTCTCTGAAGTCTCTGAACCAAGGCATCATGGAATGCAAAAGGTCTCTGAATCCTAAACATACTAATTCATTTATTTATTTTATATAGTTTCCTTTAATCTTTTCTTATACTACCCCCAAAATATTTATATTTTTCTAACATAAATTTACTTAGCATTCATCTTTTAGCACTTTATTTATTTAGATTATAATGTACATGAAAAGGGAATATTTATCAGTATCACTCCCTTCTTTCCTGTATCTATTATATACAGTCCTCCTGTTTATTGAGTTTAACATGGAATCCAGAAAGAAATAATGGTTCACACATGTTCATTTCAATTGCTAAATTAAAACTATAACCTGCCATCCAATAAACAAACAGACTTAAACTCGCAGTGAGTAGAAAGTATACATTTTTTTACTGAATAATACTTTAAAACATTCAACATGCTCACAAGTTCCCTTGCTTGTTCTTTTCTCTCACATCAGCCTTTAATAACAGTTATTTGAACTAAACTATTCAAGTCTCAGTCTCTTTCTCAAAACAGACCCCTTTGACACATCCTGTAAAATTTGTATTTATTTACTTGCACCTCAAGATTACACAGTTCCTGTTGCAATACATTTGTCTGCTACTTCATCAATATTTTGTTCTTTGAAATGAATATTGTGTCACCTGCATAAGAAAACATAACTGAGATATTATTTCCATGCCCTATCTCTCATTTTCTTTCTAATCTTTGTTTCACCTATATCATACTTGTATTCATTAATAAGGCAAACATCTCTTCATTAAAAGGGCACCCTTGTTTCAAATTGCATTACATCTTAACTTCTTTCTCAAAATGAACATTTATTAATGATGTAATTGTCCTTGTGCCCTGATATGTTTTTATTTGTTACTTGGGAAAGTGGGCTGTTCAGAGACCCTTTACAGCTTCAACCTAGGCCACTGGGTAACACAAATCTGTGCTTCATTAGGACCAATGTGTGCATCGCACATAACAAATAGTGTACTATGTATTAGATCATAAGAGAGCAACATATTTTTACAATAATAACCAGAGAACAAAAATGAGCATTTCCTAAGATTATAAAGTAGAAATAATATAAATGTACATACAATTATGTAGGAAAAAATACAGAGTCCACACAGAGGAAAATATCTATCACCTCTCCAAAACCTCCCATAGTTTTCATGACCAACATTCTTGAAAGGTTTATTTCATATTACATCATTTGCTATTTAGGTCTCTGTCTCACTCTCTCTCTCACTCACTTTATGTAATCTACAACTTCTATTGTAAATTACAGTAATTCCCTTATATCATCCTGTAAAATCTTTGACAAAAATCTTACAGTTATTTTGACACAGTGCAGTTGGCCTACACGTTTCTAAACCTTTCCGTGTAAATGCAACTACTGTACCAAACCTTCTAAATCCATGATTCTTTACAATATTATTCATACCATACCTGATAGGATTGCCTTCTGCTCTATAACCAAATTCTTGTGATAGCTATACCATATCAAATCCACCCTAGCCACAAGATCTAAATTTAGTTTCTAGCCAAATCGATTTCTGTTAATTAGGCCTTTAAATTGAATATATTCCTTCCTTCTTCTCTTAAAGTATAAAGCTTTCATTAACTATTTTTATAACATATTTCATTTGTATATTTATTCTGGAAATGTTTGCTTGTTATATCCTTGATTTTGTTCTGAGACCTGCATTGTTTCCATTTTAAGTCCTTTAAATTATTTCTTGTAGATTCCTGTTTATTTACGTTAATATCCAGTAATGAGTTAATGTATTTTTCAACCTTTTGACATTAAATCTTTGTCTCCATAAAAAGACACAAATCATTTCAATTTTGCTTATTTGTCTCATTTCTGAATTCCTTTTCTCTCCTTATGATCCATTACTCTTGTATTGCTTAATGCTTATAATACTTTTTTTAATCAAGTTATATCCTCCCTCTAAAGGTATTTACTGAACAGAATATATAACATTTATTCTTGTTTTGTTTTCTAGTTATACACCATAAGCTTCATGTTTTGCAAAATCCTCTTAAATTCAAACACTCTTTCTATATTTCCTCCGTTCCCTCCTGGGAATATTGCAGATTAAGCCACTGTATCCACTTATGTATTAATAAGTTATTATTCTCCACTCAAAATACACCATGTATAAGCACAGAGTCAGAAAGTTCAAGTCGTATACTTTTACTGATGATTTCTTTAAGGTCACTGGTATGAACCGTATAATGAGATCCTGTTAGTTTTTGACCCCTTTCTTTCTCTAATTCTCTCCAGACATAAATTATCTACTCAATATATATATTTCCATTCTTTTATATCTATACTCAGTTTCTTCTCCTTAAATCTATAATAAAGTCACCCATTCAGAGAATATTGATATTGAACAATAATAAATATACTTTTACTCTCTCTCAAAACATCTCCCCACCTTCATATCTTCATATGGGGGTCATCTGACAATACATGCATGTAATCCATAATACCTTACCTTTATTTACTATATTAGTTATTTTGCATGTCCTGGCTATAAGACAATCATCGCTAATATTTTGGTATGTTACCCATTTATCATTGTTACAGTCCCAGAACATTTGGCCATGCTACCTTTTGTTTCATTAATGCCTCCATTTCTTATGCCTGTCCTGCCATAGAAAGTCAAGCTTCTAATGCTACTGCGTCAAAGCACTTGCAAAACACTCCTGCTAACCCATTATGATACCAGCATTTTCCTTATCTATGCTGTTTACTTTCAGATAAGCACACCTTTACATTGTTCATTTCTATTGCTTTTTTTCATTTCTTAATATTTTTCAAATATTATTTCTGTTTTCTCATACTAGTACATTTAATAAGTAAATTATTGTGTTCCTTTTTTAGTTAATATTCTTCCTGTTGTCATTCACAAGACTTGATATAATTTTCCTTTTTTTTTATTTATTTTGGAACTGTACGTATAATATCACTCATCCCTCCTCCATCTCAGTGTTCTCAACCCTTCTTTTTCAAGTCCTCGTTTTTTTCCAGTCTTCCTTATTGAAATTACAGTAAAACCAAATATAGATATACATTGTTTTCCACAACTTTATTTATATGTTTCTTGGAATGTAATTTTTCCCTACACTGTTCACATCTCCACATTCACATTGCTAAATTAAATGTCCAACTTTCCTATAATAGTGATCTGCTTTAGGTTCTTCAGAATATCAAAACATGCCCTGAAAACATTTTTAAATTATCCACTTTATTATTTTCAGTGAATCACCCAAACCAAATTCCAGCAAATCAATAAGCAATATTCTCAATATTTTCTACTTTTTCTACTATTTTCTACTTTATCATGAAAACATAAGTGAATGTCCTTAGCATTCATTATTTCTGTTCTAACACAAACAACGCAGCCTATTCTTTTATTCACAATCATAGCAGCTATTTTTATACTCATGCCATATTTTTTGAACATTTTGGCAACAGTTGATGCAAATTTTTCAACACACCCTGGAAACATGAAGTTACGTTGAGGAAAGGTTCAAACCTCAAATGAATCATTGATTTGATGTACCTGTCACTGATGCCCAATGGACTCACTATATAATCCTAAACAAATAGTCTGTCAATAGTTGAGCCTGAAAGATTTAATAGTCTTACCATCAGCCAGTTTCTGTTCACAACAGCTGTTTCCCTTCTTCTTTCAATATTCAATTCATACCAGGCCATCTCCATTGATATTTACTTTTCAGAAGTCACCTGTGCAGCACAGGATAATCCCAGTGCTCCTTTGCATTTGTGCTGTTGAATTACATCATGCTCAAAACTATCTCTGAAAATGTTCCTTTAACAGCAACATAATGCTACCTTTATCAGCTGTTGCAAATGATCCTTCAGAAAGTCATGGAGAGGAAATCTCAATGTCCAAACCTAGCAAAACTAGTTCACTACCCTCCTCTACTGTGTTTCACTTCAAGTTTTACTGACATTGAGTGTGCATCTAGTATCTGGATCACAAGGACAAAAATGTTATCAAGCAAACTATAACTGTTGACAACATTCTGCAAACCATCCTTTTGCTTAGGATTAACAGTTCCTCCATCACTGCCCAATGTCAGCTTATCTTCCTCCAGTCATACCTTCAGCATGGGTTCTCTTCCACACTCTGACCCGAAAGCACTCTCCGACACCCTCTATCAAAAGGAGTAATGATTTCTACCTTGTGCCTTGGCCAATGTTCTCTTAATCAGTATGAACTGGTGGAATACCCTGAAAGTCAGACCTGTGCTTAGTGTGAGTAAACCAATCAAGAAAACATAAGTAAAAATAAATTAAAAAATAGAAAGAGTTTCAGATTTTTTAAATTAAGATGAATTTAGTTAGTTGTGTTACATATATAAAGCTATGGGGTAACATACCCAGTGTGAGTTTTGATATTTTAAAGCCTTCTTTCAGAATACATACAATGATCTACAAGGTCTTGAAATAGGTAACATATGGGATTTCTTGGATGGGGTTTGAGTCTTCTGTCACTTTCAGGTCATGAGAAAGAGCAGTATGTGTTATATTACATGGAAGAAGAATTAAGATTGTGCATGAACAACCATAAATAAGCCTCCCGAGACAGATGGCCTCACAACTGCAGTCAATTAAAACATAAGTGTTGTGATGGTTCATGATTTCTTGGCAGTTTACAAATAATATGAAACTAACAAGTTTGTGCAATCATCATGGAACACAGCCACAGTTTTATTATTATTAAAACTAAACAAACCTAGGCAGCAAGTAGGGGTCATACTTCTCCATTTGATTATGTAATGTAAATTATGCCATTTTTTAGCATAGTGAGTTTTTTTTTTTTACCACAGTTTATTAGCTACAAACATCACATTGCTGACAGGGCATAATATCATTATCATAAAATACATTAAAAAGAAAAACAAAACTATGTAAAGAAGTGAAGAACATCACATTTAACTATATATGCATTAATATCAAAATTATTTTTCAAAATAACTTAAAAATCTTTATATATAGACATAAATGTTGTCTTTTTATAACATGCTAATGTCTACATCCACAAAATAGTAAATGCTGCATAATCATTTTAGGGCTAAATTTCTTGTGTTTAAACAATATCACCATCACAAACAGAACAACCATTCTTAGCATAAATGTTTATATTACCACTAAATTACGTCATATGTTACTTTTTCAGAACCCAAAAATCATAATATTTCCATCTTTACTACATTTCAAATACACCTCACTGGGTGGTAGTTCCATAGTATGCATTGATAATCAGCTTATGCAACTCTGAATCATCAACAGTTTGTAACTTAAGCACCACTTACCTTCTTGTGGGAAACTGGGGTAACCTTGCAGAAATGCAAGAATTTTAACTGTGTCAACACCAAGATGTGAGTTGACAGAAATTACCTCCATAATGTGACAATTTCCTGCCGCTGTGAGTCTGAGAAACATTCACTAACATGCTCTATTTTTCTCACAGAGAAAGGTGCAATATTTGTGTGTAGAAAATCTATATGTGATGACTAACATCTTCTTAGGGCATATCCTATCAACAGCAAAACATGTGAAACTGGAGAAGGTGTTCCTTAGTAGCCAACTTTACTATCATCTTTCATACACTTATTAAATAAAAACATTAATTGGAAGCTCTGCCAAAATGAAATAGGAATTTCTGGTTTGTAGAGAAAAAGCTAATGATCCTTCTGAAAGATGCAACAGATTACTTCAATAAACACCCCCTTTATTTAGTAATACTACCCACTGGACAAACTTATTTTCTATAACATACCTTTGTTAACACAAACTCCGATCCTGTATACAGTTTTATCACACACCTTTAAATGTATCATAAATTAACTTTCCATCCCTCCTGGATCCCATATTTTATTTTGCTCCATCCTAAATAAACACCTGGATCTATGGTCTTTAATTACTAATTTGATAATAACCAAATCAGCTGTGGAATAGTACCTGTATGACTTGTTAAAAGTACTGCAGCAGTAATCTATGCCTTAAAATCTGGAAGGCCAAAACTGATTGTGAGAATGGAGTGAGCAGCATCCCACAAAATGAGAAAAACAATTTATATGCCTTTCTAATGAAAGAGGAATGATAACATTTCAGAATATATCCTATAAAAATATGCTACAGTAGGAAAAACATCTAGATTGAATAGATTTTCACAAGAAAATGTGACAGAAGTCCTTTTCATTGCTGGAATTACCCTCTAAACTTTAATGTGTGCATGTTTTTCTTTACAAGAAGTTATAAATTATAATGAGCCTGAATGTCCATATATGAAAACGAAGATGAAACCAACAAGCCCCTCTCCAATAAATTTGTTGGCATGGATTCCATACATCCAGCGCTGAATGTAAATGAATAATGACCTAATACCATTTATTTTAAGTCCTGATTTATTTGATAAATATAGTAAAGGAGTTAACCTCCTGATGTAAAACATATTGTGCATTTGCCGTCAGAAGATACCATCTTCCAGGGGTGGCTCGTGCTATAGGACTGCGGGACTGCAGCCCCTCCATCTGTAAAATGGGTTCCCCACCTGTAAAAATCAATTAAATAAATTTCCCATTCCCCAAACATATTAAAATAAAAAATTCTCGGACTCCACGCATGTGTGCTTAGTTCCTGACTGCTGTGTTAGGCAGACCAGAACTCCAAGCACACCTGCTCAGGCATTCTGAGCTCCAGACTGCTTTGTTAGGCAGTCTGGATAGGGAAGGCAAGAAACTCCTCCCTTCCAGCCCAGAGATCTGTGCAGTAAATACCGCACAAACTGGAAGGTCACCGGACTGCATCGCCCACAGGCCGGACCAACAGCAGGAGGCTCCAGCCTCCCTACATCTCGTGGGAGACCCAACGGCATGCACAGGTTATGGAGGACATCTCACGTGAGACCCACTGACATGCGTGGGTTATGGAGGACCGATCAGGCTGCAGAGGATGGACGTAGTACACTACAGAGGAGCTGGGCCATTATGGAGGCCCAATCAGATTGGTCTGCAGGATCGCTATGGAGGAAGTTGAGTACAGAAACAGGTAGGTGTTTATGAAGGACAGTGTGTGTGTGGGCAACAGGATCGCTATAGAGGATGAACATAGCTGAGTACAGAAACAGGTAGGGTGTGTGTGTGTTTGTGTAATGCCCCAGTAGCTTCATGGTGGTGGGTAGAGAATAAGCCTTGAACCTTGTACCTTGGGCCCAAGTGACAAGAGCCTGAATTCCCTACCCACCACCATTTGTAAAACATTTGCAGATTTTTGCCTCATATTTGTTCTGTTCCTCATAAAATCTGTGGTTTCTGTATTTTTGCTACTTTACTTAACACAGCCAGTAGTGCAATGGTAGCAGTCTTGCCTGATAGCTACAGGTTGTCTGGTTTGATTCTTGGCTGGGGTGCCTTCTGTGTGGAGTCTGCATGTCCTTCCTGTGTTTGTGTGGGTTTCTCTGGTGTCCTCAGTGGGTATTTGTCCCTATTTTTTGGACTGTATTCCCCCATTATTGGCTTTCTCCACATTTTTTGTGCCAAGGTTAAGAACTATGGTGATAACTGAACTCACTGAATATGTTTGGGGGCTGTATTTCACCATTATTGGCTTTGTTCACGTGTTTTGTGCTAAGAGTTGACAGCTATGGTGAGAACTGAATTCACTAAACGGTAGCCATTTAAGTTTCAGTCTTTCTTTCTTTCATAACAATAGATGATTTGGCATAGTGGTATGTTGCTCTGGCTGCTTTGCACAGGATCCTGGGTTCAATACTTGGCAGTGAAATGTATGGTGGTAACACAGCATTTTATTCTAGCAACTTTCCAACATTATACAAGCAATGTTTAAAATGTGTCCCTGATTTTTGGGCTTTGGTCCCCCCACCCCAAATAAATTTTGGCTGTTTCCAGATTTCTTGTGCTGTAAAGTTCAGAGATAGCTGAGTGTCGAGTAGATTTTACAAGGAGCTGAGAGCTGCAGGGGAACTAATGTTTAGTGCTGCTTATGCAGAGTCTGATTACTCTGTAAATAGCACAACAGGTAGTGTACTTGCATTTGAAGCAGAAGGCTGTGGGTTCTATTCCCCCAGTAGTTAGATCCATTGCTGATGTTGTACCCTGTTGTAAAGAGGATGGATGCTGCAGTCCTCTTTGGCGAAGATACCTAGTAACTATGAACCTGTTATCAGTTTGCCATCCATTCCCTATTGTGATATTACTAGCATTATCATTTTATTAATTCAACATAAGCAATTTATTTCTCAAAGGCAACAGGCACTTTATTTGTAGATGAAACAATGACATATAAAGTTGTTTGCTAGCAGTAACCTCTTCATTAGTTAACAGATTTCTTTAATGTGGAATTATTTAGATGACTTTTACTTCTTCAGAGATTGTGCATATTTACTGATACTGGTGGTCTATTGAAGTTTGAGTAGACTTTTATGATGGAAATGTTCTGAATTGGGCAGTTTTGTCATTATTGGTGCATGCATTTTGTTTCATTGTTTACTGGAAAAATGTTCACAACAATAAATTTAAAACACCTTCTTAACAACTGTACTGTATTGTGCAAGGAATATAATTTAATACAGTCAGGAAGGTGTATCAAAGAGCATGTGTATGTTTCATGTTCAAGGGGCCTATGATTTGAAAACACCCCAAAATTAATCTTTATCTGCCTCTGGCAAAATGTATTTTCTTTGAATGTGGGTTTCAATGCTGTTTCAATGAATGTGAGTTTCAAGGGCAGAGAAGTTTTAATGCAAAGTCTATTTTCATTGTGAGACTGCATTGCTGTGTTTAGCAGATATCTGTTAGGGTTTATGCTGTAAAATATAAAATAAAACTTTCGAATGAAATCCATATCATCGCAGAAGTAAAGCAGTATGCACATTACAGTGTTTATGGCAAATGGGGTGAAATAACCAAGGAATGGGACATTGGAATAGCTGCAGGGGGGACGCTCCATTCAACCACGATTTTGTGAGGGGGGAAGGGCAGCAAACTCAGACAGCCCCGGCTGAACTATACTACTCAACTGTCCAGAAATGAATAGATTTTTGCTTCTTATTTTTGGTTTGTTCCTCATAAAATTTGTGGTTTTCTGCCAAATCATTTAGGAAGGACGTCACTAAATAATGGCAGACTTTTGAGTTTCAGATTTCATACCCTTCAAAAATTCATACTAATGCAAGTCCTACTACTATTCTATTATCTTTCTAAGTTTTTAAGAGCAATATTTAAAAATTGTCTTTATTTTTGGGCCTGTGTCCCACTTCTATCTATGGCTTTGTCCTGATTTCTTGCTCTGAGGTTGAGAGGTATGCGTGTCAGAGCCATCACCATCAGCCATAGACATTTCAAACTGTGACCTACTTGTTGCACTCCACTCCCCATTGTAGTGGCTCTGGATGTGTCCAAGAAAGGCAAGGAGCAGTTATGCAGTGTAAGTGTGCAGAGTATTCCCCCATCCAAGGTAGACCACAAGTATGACCGTGGCTTTTCATCTGTCCTTAATTTTGCAGAATGTTCTAGTTTTCTGTCATATTTTTATACTGTTGATTTATGCTTCTTATTATTCAGAAAATGCATGCTGTTGCAGTGCCCTGTTGCTCTGTATTTAAAGTAGCAATGTTTTAATAACCATAAGATAAGCTTGTCGGAGATTGTAAGATGCAAGTAAGCTTTAATAAGCATACTGTTAAAGAATTACCAACATTGAAAGCCTTTTCATTGTTGCCATGCAGAGAATATTTACATAACTAGATAACATATAAGCCTTAGGTATTGAAATGCATATAACAGTATTTGTAATAAAGCACAGGATTACAGTATTTTCAGAAGCTCATTACATTTGTTGGAGACTTGCAGTTATCTTTGCAGGCTTTACCCGTAAACTAAACAGAATGCCAATCTATCATGTGTGATCCATAACTTGTGCAGTAATCCATTAAGTAATTTATCTTGAGCTTGTTTCTTGTTCGCTGTTCATTTTCTACTTTGATCATGTATTCTCCATGAAACAAGTAGATAGTTGTTGTCAGGCAGCAGGTCTTTTTTGGATAAGAAACATTTTTACAAGTGGGGGTATCACAGAGATTGCTACTTTCAGCATGTTACTTGGTAATTTTATAAAGCTGAATATAAATTAGAATTAGAATTGCAGTGCAAGGAGAAGTGGTTTGAGCTGAGTGCTGCTTGTTTTTTTATATACTTGATTTTGACTGGCATTCCAGTAATGTATTTAAAAAGCAATTTATTTTTTCATGCCTCACAACCTTTGTGTTTCCATCTAGATATTAAGTAAGTTGTCATGTAGCCAATATATTGAAATATTTTTTTCTTCTACACTTCATTTTGTCTTGATTGGACTCCCGTAATGATGGTTTGACACCCAGGGCAGCGTATTTAATTAAAGTTCCAGTTGTTGTGGTTTTGAGCATACCTCCACCCCTTTCTAGTTGGTCACACCCCTTCCCATTGGCCCCACCCATTCAACTGTCTCCTGCAGCCCCCCTTTAATTTGAAGTCACCAGCCACCACTGCCATCTTCTATGAACCATGAAGAGGTCAGCAAGAACTGTGGAGCAGGATGAAGGCATTGTGTGCATCCATTTCTCATACTAACCAGCAGGGGTCTCTGTAGCCAGTGCAGTCTTTTTCATTAATACTTTTTTTCTGTACATTTTTGTCTCCAATTGAAGTAGCAAATTGAGTCTAAAAGCTACTTTGGGTGGCTTATTGCATTCCTTTTTCAGCACCAGAATAACATTGACAGTGTGGATATCAAGGGGAAAATGCATCAGTTTTCAGATTCTCTGAAGAACCCTACAGAACTCCATATTTAGGCCCACTTGGAAGGTTATCAAGACTGTTCAATATTTCTTGAATGGAAATTTGTTGATTCAACTACTTCATTTCTTCAGCAATTAATTTGTTGAAATAACTCACTTTTTGCATCATCTTATTTTAAATTCAAGGTATTATTTTATTTTTTGGAGAACTCAAGCAAAGCTATTAATATTTGACAACACCTTTTTGTACACAACCAAGTACAAGTTTACTAGTAATGGTTTCCCTGCTTCTATTCTCCTTAAGTCTATGGGCCAGCAATTTTGGAGAAGTAATAACTTTAATCCACTGAAATACACTCTATCAATCTAATTTTTCATCAGTGCTTAGGAAATATAGTGGTCTTACAATCTCTCTTATATTGCAAGATTTGTCTACAGATGTCTACAGATATTTTCACACCCTTGCATTTTTCAGTTAGCAGAATGTTTCTCAGCTTCTGTTCTTATCATATCACTCCATCTGATACTGCTGTTTCAATGCTTTATCAGCATTTTGACTCAAATATTCCATTGCCAGTTGTCCCTGATTTTTGAATAAAAAACAAACATTAACCCTGGCATATATGGAAAAAAGAATATTCATCTTCCAGCATAGCCTTACACTTGACACATCCAAGTCTAGTATGTTCATATGTAGATCGTTACGTCAGATAAAGGCCATGGTTTATGTCCTACTGAATAACTGCATGCATTTTACAGGCACTAAGCAAAATGTACCCTGCATAGCTTGTGGACCCTGTATAATTCCTAATATCTGAATTAAGAGACTTTCATGTGTCAACCAGCATGAAGGCCTCATTCTTCAGGTCTAAACGTTCTGTTTCTACCCATTGTGCATTTGTCCAAGCTGCAATCTGCCAATAAATTGAAATCATCCCAACTAAAAG
Organism: Protopterus annectens; assembly: GCF_019279795.1. Lineage (NCBI taxonomy): Eukaryota > Metazoa > Chordata > Ceratodontiformes > Protopteridae > Protopterus > Protopterus annectens. Next base: position 916,511,326 of record NC_056725.1, on the reverse strand, counting down.
TGCCACTCTAGGTCTATAGAGCTTTTTCAGAGTCTGTCTGAAAATTATTAAGCGCTACAGGATTGTCCTTATGAAGACTATAAAAACTTGCTAAAATAATGCACGCATCCCTTTTGTTTACATTGGCCATTATCCATCTACCTGATGTACTGGTGTGGTGAATTTTCATAAGCCACTTCAAACTTCTATGGACTAAGATAGTTTCTCTCTTATTAACAGTTGTCACATAACTTAAAGTACTCCCTTCCTTCCATTTCCGGAAGAACTTCCGGTGCTTTTAGACCCAGTCAGCGTCCTTCTCTCTCAACTGGAGGCTCCCCCTCTAACTAAACCAAATGAACCTCGACAAGAAAAGAGTAATTCCTGTACCTACTGCCCAAGGATACCTACCTGGGAGTGAAGTATCTTATTTTAAGGAGGCTCCCCCTCTAACTAAACCAAACGAACCTCACCAAGAAAAGAGTAATTCCTGTACCTACTGCCCAAGGATACCTACCTGGGAGTGAACTATCTTATTTTAAGGTTAAGACCTGAAATTTGTATCTATATCTAATTATTATTAGTGTGTGCTCTGGGTCCAAAGGCACCTCTAGTTCCTATCCCATAGCCTTAAACTAGCCTTAATTCTAACTCCAAAGCACAGTCTTATCAGTTAGTGTGCTTATTGTACTATACTCTTGCCCACACTATTTTTCCTAGGTTCCCCCTTACTATTGTCCTATAGCCCATTTAACAGTTTAACCATTAAAAATAAATAAAATTGAACATAGTTCAGATAAATAAGAGCCAGCTTCTTATCACATAATTCTTACCTTAGCCCTCCACATGTTTGAATTGAATTAGCCCTGCTTGAAATCCCTCCCAGTTTCCCTATGAAACAGAGGTTATAAATAGCACTACAGCTACCAGCATTTTTCAGAACTTCCGGTGCTTTTAGACCCAGTCGGCATCCTTCTCTATCAACTGGTATGTTATCTGCCATATTTTAAGTACATTAATTGTTTAAACTGCCTCTGTTCTTAATCATCTAACTGTTTATGTAATATAGCTGTTTTTTCTCAGTACTAAACGTGATACTAGTCTTAAATACTTGAACTGATAGGCAGTAAGGTCTTGAGTCTCTCAGTGCTGCATTGCATGTGCATTTGGAACGCTAATGCAATAAGTTGTGTCGCTATCTTTCCTACAGCCTTATATTGTGTTTTTATCTGTTTTTAAAGTGTCGACCTGGGTTTTTGACTCAATTAGGTTCCTAAAACACCAGTTGAGGTGAATATGCTTAATTATTTGTTGTAACTAAAAATGCAGCAGTATCAGTACTGAATTTGCACGTATACTTAGAACGCTGCCATTATATGCTGATTAGCTTTGTTTCCGATAGCCTATACAGCGTTTAAATCTGTTATTGGAGTATTTCTCTAGGTTTATGCTTCCTATAAGCATATAAGCAGTACCTGTGGTAGAATATGGTTATTTAAGAATGTTTGACTTAAAAAGTAAATACTTGCGGCTACCTGGCTGCTTCGCTATCAAATAGAGGCGTATACTCTGTTACAAACATGCTTATCACTAAAGTTGCATTTAAACTATTGTGATGAGGACTCGCTACCTCTAAGTAGCCATAGTGTGCTCTTTTTTCAGGAAACTGTAATGCTTTAAACCTCTACTTCATTTTTTTAACTTATTTGAAACATTGTTTGAAGCCAATTGTAGAAATGCTATGCTGAAAAAGATGTATATTTTATTACTTTCAACACCCTAGAACTGATTTTGTTTATAACAAGTAGTGTATTGATAGGTCTTCTTGACCAGTGGTTGATCCCTATGCCTGCATGAATCTCACGCTGTTTGTATGTTTAATTCCAGGAGGTTCCCCCTCTAACTAAACCAAACGAACCTCGCCAGGAAAAGAGTAATTCCTGTACCTACTGCCCAAGGATACCTACCTGGGAGTGAACTATCTTATTTTAAGGTTAAGACCTGAAATTTCTATCTATATCTAATTATTATTAGTGTGTGCTCTGTGTCCAAAGGCACCTCTAGTTCCTATCCCATAGCCTTAAACTACCCTTAATTCTAACGCCAAAGCACAGTCTTATCAGTTAGTGTGCTTATAGTGCTATACTATTGCCCACACTATTTTTCCTAGGTTCCCCCTTACTATTGTCCTATAGCCCATTTAACAGTTTAACCATTAAAAATAAATAAAATTGAACATAGTTCAGACAAATAAGAGCCAGCTATTTATCACATAATTCTTACCTTAGCCCTCCACATGTTTGAATTGAATTAGCCCTGCTCCGCTCGCCCTCACTGTGTTCGGGCTCGCTCCGCACCCCTCCCTGCCCCCAATTCCCACCTGCCCCCACTACCTCTACATTTATAGGCACTCAGCCACACCCCTTCTACTACTACAACCTATCAACTCTATTATCACTTCTCCCTCCCTTCTGTCCTCCCCACCTATCAGCAAATAGCCCACACTACCACCCCACCCACCTCCCTACCCCCTCTAACTTCACATCACCTTTCCCCTGTACTTGATTCATACAATAGTTAACCCAAACTTGCATATTACCAAAATGTTGCTATATACCCTATTACCCACCCTCATTGTAACCTATATCCTAACTATGTATGAAACCCAACAACTTACCAGGTATCACTGCCCTGTAGGACACATTATGTCCCCAAATGAAAAAACAGCCTTTTTTAGTTATACATTACACCAGGACACTAAAATAAGACATAACTTACCCTCACTTATTATTCAACACAGCAATAACCCATGCCACATCGGTACCAAAGCCAAATTTTATGACAAACTTTTAAATAAACTTATGAAAACCATTAAAGAGTATAGTCTAAGCCTTATAATCTGTGGAGATATTCACCCCAATCCAGGCCCTATTACCCCTAACTTACCATCTAATAGAGACAGCTATAACAAGAGCATAATCAGTAGACCCACCAACTCCCTCTTGATTTGTCATCTTAATATAAGAAGTATAAACAAAAAAATTCATGAACTTCATGCCCTCTTAGCTGTATATTCCCCTGAGATATTATGTCTATCTGAAACCTGGCTGAAACCACCTACCACCGATAATGAAATCCTTCCACCTGGCTACAATCTACACAGACTAGATTGGACTATGAGGAAAGGGGGGGGGGGCGGGTAGCTGTCCTCTATAAATCCGAACTGAATGTAACTACTGAAATTATTCAGCCACCTCAAATCAACAATTCCGAAATATTAGCTACCAAATTTCAACTGAACAAAAGTAAAAGCATTAATATTATCTGTATGTATATTCCCCCAGGAAACAATGTAACTACACTTGAGGACACCCTTCACTGGCTATCCTCTCAGTATACCCAAGAAACCCTATCCCTGGGGGACCTTAACATAGATTGGGGCTCCTGTTCATCAAAATCCCCCTCCATTCATATCAACCTCCATGAATTCTCTCAAACCATATTCACCCCTACCAGAATTGGCAAACACTCCCAAAAAGAGAGTATACTGGACTGGATACTTGTAAACAGTAACCCCCTAATGTACACTGCAGGTACCCTCCCAGATGATCTAAGTGATCATCTCACTGACCTATATAATTAAACAAAAAGCTATTACCCCACAACAACCCTTGTTTAGGAAAGTCAGAAGCAAAAGAGACCTTGATCCTGCTAAACTTTAACTGGAACTTAAATCCTGCAAACTGGATTATACTAAAGCATCTCCCCTTAGATGAAGCTGTAACCTATTTTAACAACAAATTTATTGAAATCCTAGACCTACATGCTCCTGCCCACCTAATAAGAACAAAAGGTAATAACATACCTTGGCTTTCCAAAGATACAAGAACAAAAATTAACAGTAGAAATAAACTATGGGCTATTTGGCGATCTACCAAAAATCCCCATGATCACAATAGATATAGACATGCATGGAATGAAACAAAAAGACTTGTCCTACTGGATAAAAAACACTACTACAGTAGGCTACAGATGAATAACCAAAACAATCCTCAAAAATTCTGGGCTGGGATCAACAAATTACTGTATCCAGGTAAAACATCGACACCAAACCGGGCTGCCAACTCAAATCAAACCCCAAAACAGGTTGCAGATAGTTTCAATCATCCAGCTGCCAGCTCAAATCAAACCCCCGAACAGGTTGCAGATAGTTTCAATCATCCAGCTGCCAGCTCAAATCAAACCCCAGAACAGGTTGCAGATAGTTTCAATCATCCAGCTGCCAACTCAAATCAAACCCCAGAACAGGTTGCAGATAGTTTCAATCATCTAGCTGCCAACTCAAATCAAACCCCAGAACAGGTTGCAGATAGTTTCAATCATCCAGCTGCCAACTCAAATCAAACCCCAGAACAGGTTGCAGATAGCTTCAATCATTTCTTTACTGAAACTATTCAAGCTCTAGCCACCCAACTACCTCAAAGTTCCCTTGATGAAATTAACACTACATCCAACAGCCAAAACCTATTCTGCTTTCAGCCCGTATCAACCTCCTTTATATGCAAGCTAATCAAAAAACTAAAACCCACCACCCTATCTGCTGACCAACTCCCAGCTGAATATCTACAAATGACAGCAGATGCTATCACCTTTCCAATCTCTATCCTAATCAACCGGACCATATCTAAAGCCAAAATTCCCAATATCTGGAAAACATCTTATGTTATTCCACTACATAAAGGAGGTCCCTCTACCGAATACTCCAATTATAGGCCTATAGCCATACTCTCCCCACTTGCTAAGATCATGGAGAAATGTATACATAAACAACTTATGCAACATTTACTCCAGAATGACCTGATGGCTAATACCCAACATGGCTTTCGGCCACATCATAGCACAACCACTGCCCTACTGGCCTTTACTAACACCATTAATAATAACCGCAACAACAACTGCACCTCGTCTGCCCTCTTCCTAGATCTTTCCATGGCTTTTGACATGGTGAACCATCAACTAATGATTAAGACCCTGCAAACTCTCAGTCTACATCCCAATGCCCTTTTCTGGTTTAAATCCTATCTCAATGACAGGCAACAAGCAGTCCTCTGGCAGAATAAGCTCTCAAATCTATTACCCAACACTATTGGAGTTCCACAAGGCTCCATACTAGGACCACTACTGTTTTTTATCTTTATTAATGATATCCCTACTATCATACCGAACATCAGCTGTATCCAATATGCTGATGACTCCACCCTGATCTACTCTGCCACATCTCCAAATGACCAAAAAATGGATACTCAGGCTACTTTTACTGTTATAGAAAACTGGCTATCCAAACGTCGCCTACTACTAAATCCCAAAAAAAACAAAATGCTCATATTTCCACCAACCCAAAGTTCTATACCTTACTCCTTTACCATACAAGCTAATGATGGAACAGTCATTTCCCCGGACCCCAATACCAAACTACTAGGTGTCACTATAGACAATTACTTAAAATTTGACCTTCATGTAAACCAGACAATCAAAACCATCAACAGAAAACTTGGTTCACTCTACAGAGTTAAAACCTTCCTTACCCCCATAGCTAAAATAGCCATTGCATGCTCGCACCTACTCTCAACACTCCTATATGCCTCCCCCCTTCTAGCAAACATAAGTAAATCTGAACTAAATAGACTTACTACCTGCTATAATCACATCGCCAGGTTTGCTACGGGCTCTCCTTTCAGAACCCATCACTGCATTAACCTCAAACAGCTCGGATGGTTGGAATTTCCCAATCTCGTCAAGTACAACTTTCTAATATTGGCTAATAAAATCCTAAAGAACCCAAATAACACTCCAGCCCTTAGTAACTACAGCCTCTTCCATAAAAACACAAGACTGCTACGTTCATCCAGTAAGTTACAAAGACAAACAACTAGAATTAACAATGCTGCTGGCATGGCCCTATTCGCAAATTCTGTAAGCAGAACCTGGAACAAACTACCAGGTGCCATTACCATGCTCTCCTCCCCAGACCTATTTAAAGCTTCAATTAAACAACATCTGGAACTAAAATGGATATGCCACTGTGACAAGCCTGACTAAAATGAATATGCCACTGTGACAAGCCTGATTAAATCAACATAATGTATGTAATTACTTAGCTAATTTGATATTGTTTATCTACTACTAACTTTAAAATGGAAATTTGTAACATTGACTGTCTGAATCTACTTCTACCTGTATTCCCTTCTTAACTACACCTATAACTAAAATTATAATACTATATATAATCAATGTTTTTCTCCTTTCTCAACTGTTTTTTGTTCTTGTATTGTGTCTGGAGCTTATCTCCCCGGGCCTCCGCTGAAAATGGATGTTGATTCCAGTTGGACTAACCCGGTCAACAAATGTAAAATAAAATAAAATAAATAAATAAATAAATAAATTTTTTAAATGGCTTACATTCTTGCTTGCAGGCTTACCTTCAGTATCTTGACTGCCAAAACATGTACATGTGCTTTTGCTCTTTACATGTGGACAGTCCTCTAATATCCCTAGTATCCCTTAAAGGGTATTGGAACAATTGGCAGTGAATTATATAAGTGCAAGTATATTATATCTCATCACTTTAATGTCAGAGCTGTGTACACACATGTACAGACCAAAATAAATCCTCCTTAGTATACCCTCAAGGATGAAGATGAATGACACTTGTTGCTATAATGTCAAAACACCTCATATATGACTTGAATACTGAATAGCCACACCATGTGGGATTTCTATGAAACAGACACTTGTTCTGAGGTACTGGGGGCCACAGACTGCACCAACATTGAAATAAAAATCCCCACCTTCAAAGCTGAGAAGAAGGTATGTGAACCACAAAGGATTTCACTCAATCAGCTGCCAGATGGTCTGTAATGCACAGGGTATTACCTACAATCTGTCTGTAGGCTACCCATTCAGTTACTCTGATTCCCACATATGGTACACATGTGACCTTTATCAAAGGTTTGTAAGGAGTGGCTTCCCCCAAAGAAAGCTTATTTGAAATGTCAGGTATGCAATGGAGCCCTGGTTGATGACACTCTTTCGAAATCTCCTGTGATAGGCATGAATACAGCTATGCCCTATCACAAAGATGTGTGTGATTTGACTGCTGAAACCATGCTTTCACTGCCAGGAAGTATCTAGTGGTGCCCAATATAATGACCCTGGCATATGGGCTAAGATATTGTCAGGGTGTGTAATATTATACAACATGATAATGAGAAAGCAGTTGCATCAGGTGACCAGTTGTTTTAGGAATATCTTCCAATATATCAGGCAGTAGATAGTGAGCCAGAAGAGGAGTCAGTAGATGGACCAGCACAGTGAATGAACATGTTACCTTGAGGTGGGCACAGTATATCATGTCACCGGCAAATAGGCCACAGCTTTCACATAGTTTAACCTTTAGTAAAGCATACACACAACAGTAAAACTGATGCATGTAAACCCTATACCAAGCTGCAATTATCCATTCATAGGCTGGCCACACTGAGCATCAGACATATGCTATCCAATATATGTGTGTGTGTGTGTGTGTGTGTGTGTGTGTGTGTGTGTGTGTGTGTGTGTGTGTGTGTGTGTGTGTGCGTGTGTGTGACTGTCAGAGAAGGTTATGATGGCTATGGAGGGGATTACACTAAAAAGATTTGGGAAAGGCAATTGGCATGGGTTGTCTGTGAATGTGTGACAATGGAGGGTACAGTGTAGTACATGTGGATGTGCTTGCATACAACCTCACCAGTAGATACTACAATGCAGCTTGATCTAATGGATAGGTCCAATGCAAGCTAGGTGAGCATTCCATGTGGGCACCCACAAATGAGAGCTGCCTCTTCCAGGAGATTCAGGGGTAGTAACATGGCCATGACCAGATGCAGGTGTGCTGTATAATCATGAATAACACCCTTTGATGTCCATACACAACTCTATACTTGATGTCACTGTGGAAGTGGGGGCACTGCATGACTATGACCTTGGCATTCCATGTCCATGATGGCCACCTTCACTACAGCAAGAAGTGTATCGACTACATAGTCCACTTCTGGTGGGCAGCATATGAGTGTGAAAGACCTGCCTTGCAACAATAGGTGATCAGTTCAGTCAAAAATGTCACATATACAAGATATGCACTTCCACTGGTAATCTTCCACACCTTACAGGACCAGTATCATGGAAAAAACAAATAAGATCCAAGCTCCTCTGCAATCATGCACCTGTATTACCAATCTGGTACCTCAGCTATTCAGCTTCTCAGGATATAACATCAAAACATTAATTGGTTGCTTTTATACAGGTAGGAACCAGTTAATTATAGAATTAAACAATAATTTTAATCCAGAATAAGTAAATTATTACATTTATACACCAAAATCGATATATTTCTTTAAAAATACCTTCAAATAAGAGTTATCATGTTTAAATTAATTAAAAAAATGAATTAACTTCCTGATTTAAACCCCTAGGGGATAAAGTTCTATAATTTAATATTATTTACATCTCCAATTCATTTACTATACTTATAAAATCACCCCCTCTGGGAAGAAAAAGCTGTGCCCATATACTGAAAAAGAACTCAGCATCTGATCCCTGGTGTTCCTAAACAAAATGTTCTGCCACTGGACTTTTCATATTGTGATTCCTTACATCATCCAAGTGTTCCGAGATACAAACTTTAATTTTATGTTGGTTTAACCCACATACCAAGGTGGAAACTCACAGACACATCAAATAATAAATACCATATCCATGGACTCACAAATAAACTTATTAGAAATGTACTTTCTCCCATTTATTTTTGTTCCAGTAAGATTTTCAGCTTTAGAATATGCTTTACAATGTCCACAAGCAAACATCCCCCTTAAATCTAATGTCTGAGTTCATTCCCTATGACCATAATTCAAAATTTCTTTTAAATTGTTATACCTGCTGCAACAGAAAGTAACAAATTTAGTTAAAAGTTTATCTACCACTTAATCATTACAAACTACATACCAATGGTCCCTAATAATACTCTCCAAAACAAAGGTGAAAGGTGAATATTTTGAAACGAAAAACAGTGTTTCTTTACTTCTTTCCATACTTCTATCAACAACCCAACTGTCTCATCCTTCACTATATATTCTTCTCTTTCTACCTTCTAAAAGCCTTCTTTTAGCTTTATTAATTTGTACTTTTGAATATCCAAAACAATGAGTAAAAAGGTCACACAGAAAAAACAATCAGTTAACAAACACAACAAGAAAAGTCTAGCAAAGCTAGACTTTCCACTGTGTGATTCCTTAACCTCTTGCATTAGAGGCAACTTGGGATATATGTAAACTGCCCTTTAAATACATCGGGTGTTTCAGCTAAATGGCAATTCTGAATGTTCATGACTTTTTCTTTTCAGTCTATTTATGGACAGTTTCAGACCAGTAAAGCCAAACCCCACAAACTGTGGACATGCATGTTTCTGCCTTTTTATGGCATTATCAGCATAGCATAAATGAAATGTCTGGCTAACATTTGGAAATACAGGGTTGTCGTACCCAACTGATTTCCATAAACCTTAGGGTGACTGCAAAATATCCCAACTAACAAACTAAAACAAAGAGCAAAAAGGTCACACAGAAAAAAACAATTGGTTAAAAAACACAAAATATCAGCTGGGTACGACAACCCTGTGTTGCCATATGTTAGCCAAACATTCTACATATGCTGTGCAGATGATGCCATAAGAAGGAAAACATATGCATGTTCATAGCTAGTGGGGTTTGACTTTATTGGCCTGAATCTGTCTATAAACAGACCAAAAAGAAAAAGTCATGGACATTCAGAATTGCCATTTAACTGAAACACCTGATGTCCTTAAAGGGTAATTTGCATATATCCCATGTCACTTCTAATGTAAGAGGTTTAAGGAATCACACAGTGAAAAGTCTAGCTTTGCTAGCGTTTTCTTTTTGTGTTTTTTAACAGATTGTTTTTTCTGTGAGACCTTTTTGCTGATTGTTTTAGTTTGTTAATTGGGATATTATGCAGTCACCCTAAGGTTTATGGGTATCAGATGGGTATGACAGCCCTGTGTTTCCAAATGTTAGCCAAACATTTTATTTATGCTGTGCTGATGATGCCATAATAACACGGAAATACGCATGTTCCTAGCTAGTGGGGTTTTACTTTATTGGCCTAAATCTGTCTGTAAATAGACTGAAAAGAAAAAGTCGCATGGACATTCAGAATTTCTGTTTAGCTGAAACACCCAATGTTTTTAACTGGTAATTTGCATATATTCCATGTCACCTCTAAGAGTTTAAGGAATAACACAATGGACAGTCTAGCTTTGCTAGATTTTTCTTTTTGTACTTTTGAATATCCCTGATTTTTGAGCTTGGTTTCTACCCCAATTAACTCCTTAACCCTTAAAATTTTATCTGACATGTTATTAAAAATTCTCTTAAATTCACCATAAGGTAATGAGTCAACCAAATGAGGTGGATGCATAGTGGTCACATGTAAAAAAAAATACCACTGTCACTTTTCTATATGGTTTATATTTAATAACATTACAAAACTGAGTCAATGGGGATTCTCATTCAAACATTTAAAAACTCAAAACAATCACTCTCACCACCCTTACAAACAAATTATACATGTATCTTTTAAACAAAGCCACATGCTCAGATAAAAAACTTAGTAGGGTACCGAAACTTCCTTTGAAAATTATCCATATACAATATAGCATAAGTGGGAGAAAAAGATGCTCCCATGGCTTTACCCTTCACTTTGTAAATAAACTTCATTCTCAAAACAAAAATAATTGTGAATCAAACAAAACTCTAGTGGAGATATCAAAAAAGATGTGCAGGGTCCCACCCCCATCACATTTTGAACTGCCTCTAATCCCCACCTATGCTGTATGTTAGCATACAATGAGTTCACATCCACTGTCACCCAATAACAATCCTCTAACCAAATAAGCCCTTCTAAACCATGCAACAACTTTTAGGTATTATTAATGTGAGCAGGTACCTGTCCCAAAAAAAAATTAATTGATAGTCCAGGAAAATGCCTACATTTTGCAAATAAGAGCCTACACCTGACATGACTGCTCTACCAGGAGGATCCTACAAATTCTTCTGCACCTTAGGGATGGCATAAAAGACCAGGTCAACTGTTTTTTTTTAATATAAAGATTTTTTTACATCACATGTTTCAGAAAAACTAAGCCTTTCCCCTCTTTCTAAGATTTCCAATAAAGCCATGTTAAAGGTGGCAGTTATGCTATTCGTCAGTTTAACATACTCCATCTGATTAGCCAATGGATCCTTCATTATTTTAAAATATTTTAACTTGCCTGTAGTCACCCATTTGCCTCCATTATCTGCTTGTTTAAACACATACTCATACCTCACTTCACAAAGTTGTTGTAGTGCCAACCCATTCATTCTTAGTTAGATTATAAATCTTCTGAGATTTCAAATATTTTCCAAAATCATACTCTACTTTTTACTTACTTTATTACTTACTACCTTTTCAAATAAACGAATAGCAGGGGAATTTTTGGGTGGTTCAAATGTATTAACATAAGGAAGGGGCGGTACAGTCAGTATCCCATAACCCGTACAAAAACATTTGAATCATTATTACATTCATCAGACATTCCATAACATGCATCAAAATGCAAAAATTCAAGTCTCATAAATAGACATATTTAAAAGTGAGTCATTACTTACTTCTGTTTCACCATTGTTTATATTCACTTTACTTTGTTCTTTATTATAAAAATACATCAAGGCAGGAGTCAGAGCTTGACATGGCAGAGTTGAAGATGTTAAGATTTGCACTGGGTGTGACGATGATGGACAGGATTAGGAATAAGTATATTAGAGGGTCAGTCCAGGTTGGAAGGTTCGGAGACAAAGCCAGAGAGGCAAGATTACGTTGGTTTGGACATGTGCTGAGGAGGGATGCAGAGTATATTGGCAAAAAGATGCTAAGGATGAAGCTGCCAGGTAACAGGAAAAGAGAATGGCCTAAGATAAGATTTATGGATGTGGTGAGAGAGGACATGCAGGTGGTTGGTGTGACAGAGCAAGATGCAGAGGACAGGAAGAAATGGAAACAGTGGATCTGCTGTGGTGACCCCTGACAGGAGCAGCCAAAAGAAGAAGACTCTTAAATATAACTTTCTACAAAACTTTCAGCTAAAGTAGGATTTCTTGTATGAATAAATAAATAAAACAGTCCTAGCTGCTGAGCTAATATAATATTTAAATAATACAGATTAACAATGTCCAAATTACTGTCTGATTCCTTAAACAAACGACTCATGTTTTTCTCACTCAAACTCTTCATTTTCTCCCTCTTCCTCTCCCTTGACCATTTGGGTGATAGGGACTGCTGTTAAATTCCAAATTCAGTTTTTCCGCTGTTTGAGGATTATTGACTGCAAATCCTTGAATGATGCACTTTTTTTGCTAGAGATAGTATCTGCTAAGCAGGCAGAGCAATTTTGTCTCATTATGTCACTGTTCTCTGATGTAATCACCTTTGATCTTCCATGTCTAGGCTTATGCTGACACATAAAGATAACACCATTCTCAAAATCTTTAATATCTCTGCAAAACTTTATTCTTTTTTCTTTGTAAAACTTCCATTTTCTATTTTAGTTTTAACGCTCAACATTTTATCAGCATATAAAGAATCATGTTACCAATATCATCTCTGCAAAAGTAAAGATGTTGCAAGCCGTTACCTCCACAAAGGCCTTGCAAATATGATGCGTTGCACCCATGGACATAGTTAGTACTGGGGGAGAGCAGTACCCATGCCATGTACAAGCACCATTTCACACATCCACATAGGTCATTGCCCACCCTATAGAGCTTTTGGCAGACATCAATGGCTGAGCCAGAGGGTGTGACACACTTCCTTGTCTGTATGTGTCTGCACTAACCTGTCCTTCAGGTATGGTGTGAGTGTGTCTTGGGTGATGTTCTCAAGCACAGAGACTGCCTCCATGGTATGGGTAGGGAATCCTGTCTGTACATTCCATGTGCCCAGCACTGACCCTGTACTTTCTGACCTTTCCATTTATTTATTAAAATCATTGTCAGAGTGAGATCTCTTTATAACATGAGGTGATGGAAGTTCCACAGTGGTGAAACCTGAAACTTCAAAATATTGGACTCAATAAAAATATAAACCAACACCTGTGTGTCACACTCAGTGTAGAATGAATAGGCATGACAAATGGTGGAAATATAGAGTAATATAACATGACTTTGTGCAGGTGCCCTTGTAGCTTATATGCCTGATGTACCTAATGCACAAGAAGCATACAACACCGGTGTCATGTTCAGTAATAAAGGATCAAACCAAATCATGTGTGTCTTAAAAGATGGCATAAACAACATACTTGTGCCATCTCCATTTGACACTTAAGAGGCATACTGCATCTCAGTGCCTGCATCTCAATGCCAAGATGTAGCACCTCTCCATGAAAATATGATGGCTCCAATCCCTAACACAGACAGATCAGAACTCCTCCATCTTCATCAGTGATTGTTTGAATAACAGGTCTCCTACCATTGTCCTGCTTTCCTCTGCAAAGTTGACAGTATGATTTTCAGCATCATGTATAATGCTGGTGACCCTAAGTTGCCTTGACCACTGATGGCATTAATATCTGCTACAACATTCTGCCAAGCATGGCTGCAATAGGGCCAGTCAGCAGTCTTCTGCTGGAACAGCCATTGACCTTGGATACTGGGAACCTGCGCCAACATTTCATTATCTGTGTGGGAGAACTTTCTCTTTCTTGCCTTTCAATTGCCAGACAAGTTGTTGTGATGAAAAAGAATGCACCATGTAGGTAAGCCAGTAAGGACTGCTTGTCAGACTAGAATATCTACAGCATAGCATCCATCAAGTACACTCGGTTGAGAATGTTAATGTAAGCATAAAAGTAAACTGTGAAACCTCCCCCTGCTACAACAGGACAAAGAAACACCACCTCTGTTAAAACAAACACACACAGACGCAGAAACTTAACCCTTGGAGTTAACCACACCATATCAGTCAACTGTATGTCTTCCCCCACCAACCCCACATCAGATTACAGTGAAAATCTCAGTCTGCAACATGTGCACTTTCAAAACTACAATCCAGGGATACACCCACTGTTATCCTATTCCATACAGACACAGCTATCCACAGGAACAATAAAGATATAAACTAAAGCTGCAGTGGTATACTGGATCTCCTACAGTGTAAAGCTGGTGTTATATACAGCTATGTGTTTTGCAAATGAATGTTATAAATGGGTTTGCCTGTCCTAGTATATCACAATGCTGGGATGACATCTTTAGGAACTGTATTTCACAAATGCTTTCGGGTGTGCCTTCCATTACCCTTCTCAGTATTTATTTATTTATTTACATTTGTTTACTGGGAAATTCCAACTGGACACAGGTCGTTTTTCAATGGAGGCCCAAGGAGAAAAGCTCCTCAGAGCAATAAATGAGCAGCAGGGTATACAAAGAACAATTGAATATACATACAATAGCAAGTAATGCATACTGCAGCAAACATTAGACATATACACAATATGAAATATAGTAATGAACAGATATACCCATATCTAGCTAAAGGCTAGGAATAAGGGTAGGATGTATATACAGATAGTATTAAGCTCATCCGCATGAAGGTGGAACAAGCTAGAAGGGCTAATGGGAAGGAAGGGGAAGATAGAGGAGTAGAGGAGTGAGAGAGGAGATGGAGTGAGTAGCATACATAGCAGTGAGAGAAAGGTAGGTGTAAGTCAGTTGGATATGTATTTGGAGTTGAGATGAAGTGAGGTAGTTAAACATGTTATAACAGGTCTGAGAGATTGAGTGAGGCGGGAAGGGGAGGATAAAGGGTGAGCCAGTGCCTGCAGAGGAAGGAATGCAATGATCAGACGGTGTAAGGCAGGGTGGCTAGAGGAGGGGAGAGGAAGGGGGACATAAAAAGGAGGGTTACTAGTCGGGATCGGTGCATGGGCATAACCAGAGACTTTTTAAGCAAGTTTTTAGTGCAGTCTTGAAGTGATTGCAAGAAGGTAGTGTGGTTATTGAGGGGAGAAATTCTTCCATAATCTGGATATGACTCAGGAGAATAGTGCTTCTCCTGCTGAGTTCTTGGGTTTGATCACAGAAGTAGTTATTTCTAAGTTCTCTGTGCCTTCACCTAGCACTTTAATCTTGTTAAAACATTTAGAATCACTGACCAATTTCCTGCATCCACTATTATCACAATTAAAAATTAGTTAACAGCTGCAGCCATGCAATGGTAAGGAAATGTTGCATATTCATATCCCTTCAACAATTAGTGCTTCTGCTTTCCTCATTGTAAATTTCCTCCCACAGGTAAAGATTCTTTCCACATCAGAGCTGTGCATTTTCTTATATAATGTGAGGACCCTCTTTATAGCTGCCAGAGTTTATATTGCTCTGATTCAGGACTCTGAGTGCAACGATTATACAAATGAGGGCTCAGTTCATGAATATCTCTGAAGTGCTCATTCTATACACTGTGTCTATAGACAGACTCTCGGATTCAGCAAGCAGCCATGCAGGAATAAGTTATTCCTGCATGGCAGGGACCGTTGCTGTTCAGCACGGCAGCATGCCATGCATATATATGAAGGCGCACTGCCATGCAGTAAAACAGACATAGTTCCACATACAAGCACAGGGGGTGTGTCTGGGAGCAGATCTCTCACAATATACACACCCCCTGCACTCCAGAATTGCCTTTTGGCAATTTTAAATTAGCGAGAACACTTGTAACACCCCCAACCCATCAGGATAACAAATCTGGTCAAAGCCATAAGGGACGATCATCCCTACCAAGACAAATGTTCTTAGAATAACACATGTAGCATAAGCACATAGTGCATACTTCCCAACACATCAGAGTAAGGAATGTGGACAAAGCCAAAAGGGACAATCGTCCCACAAAGCAGAAAGTTGATAGAATAACAGGTTCAGCATTAATAGGGATATTCTAAAGGGTACAAATAAAATAACACAACAAATATATATATTTTTTAAAAATACAATAAAGTTTAAGCATAGCTGCGTGGGTGTGCCCATTGCTTAGCTATGCTTAGTCCAGCTTAAACAGCACAAGAAGTTAAATAGCAAGAGACATCCAGCATAAGCAGTATTGCAAAACTGTAGTAGTTAGAGTGTACGCTTTGCAAGCAGCCATTCCCGGTTCAATCTCCAATGTAACCAATCTGCATTTTACATGTGAAAGCAGTACATAAACATTTATTTTTATAATTAGCTACTAAATAACATATATTTGTTAAACAGAGTACTGTAGTAGGCCCAGATGTGAGGTGCCAGTTTAACAAAGTTGTGAACCCCCATATAAACACAAGTGTCCCATACAGTATAGTCACACATGAATAAATGTAATGAACGCACATTGGGGGATGTCAGGGACAGTAAACAAATTTATAAAATGTAATGAATGATGAATCAATGCCATACAGCAGATAGTCTATAAAATAAAAAATAAGCAATGCTAAGCATTGCACAGCTCTGCTTACCAGGTGTAAGCATTATGTAAATATGACTGCTAAGCAATAAGTAGCCTAGCTAAGTGGATTTGCCCATTGGTAAGCAGTGCTGAACTTGCCCATTTAAGCACTGCCAACCTTAGCTAAGCAGGTTTGCCCATTGCTTAGCTTAGCTCAGCATATTCAAAACTGTCTAATCACGGAAAAGGGTGGGAAATTGGCCATATTTAAACCCCACAGGCAGGAATACAGCTCATAACTGGTTGCAGCTTCCCACTGCAGGCAGTATAGCAGGAGTTGTGAGGGCCTGCGCTTCCATGTGCAGTGCTGGGGTATACAAGAATCTAAGGTCATGGTAGGACTCCTGGTACAAAACCATGATGAGAGACTGCTGCAGGGCCAGTACCAAGGATCCCAATATAAAGGAGAAGCCTGGGACCATCTCACCTGTGATCTCACCAGTGCCCCTGCTATCCCTCAGACTGGTGAGCACGTCTGACACCACTATACTGACTTGAAGCAGAGAAAGCGGGAGCTCTTGGATGAGTGGGTCTAAGAAGCAAGGCAAAGGGGTGATGTCCCAGCAGTGTGTAAGTACTCATACCAATAACAATCTACTAATGTCCAGCCTGTGTATATGACGGATAGGTATGCCTAAATATTTCTCTATTTCACTTACAGCTGCAGCTGAGCGGGCTGTGAATCAGGAAACCCATGCTAGTAGGTTGTAAAGGCTGCATCGTGAGGCTGGTGAGTAACAATCCTGTTTGTAGTAGTCATACCAAATATATATAAAGTAGTAGAAAGTCACCAGGCAGTACAAAAACTGTGTATGGGTTGTACTGAATAAACCAGACAATATGACAGTAATAGCCCCATATAGGTCATATTTAAATAAAACTGTAACTGCCTGCCAATAAATCTCTAAATCCTAGACTGGTTGTGTTTACTCTGGTATTGTATGGCATTTTTTGTTGCATTCTCTGAATAGTAATGTTGTGTTAATCACTGTTACCCACACTGTGCTACATAAAAAATGTCTAGGAATGTCTGTATAAGACTGTTGTAAATACAAAATCAGATTGTATAACCAAGAGAGACTTAGACAGAAAACAATGTGGAGACAGACAGCAATACCCAAATAGCACACTCTGATGAAACTTAAATTGTTGTATTTTTAGCAGACGCAGCCATGGTTCCAATCCTGGGAGTGGTAGTAAGCTGTATGCATAATCATACCACTCAACTGTACAGATTTGTTCAGAATGTCAGCATAATTGACTCATATGTTCTACCTGTTACTCTGTCCCCCTGGCAAATCAGTGGGATGATCTCAGAATTGTAGTCACTAAATAATGACGTACATTTGATGTTCAGACCACAAAACCGTCAGAAAATGTATAATAAAACAAATCCTGTCACTCTAGCAACTCTCCAAGTTTATGAGAGCAATAATCAAAATATGTCCCTATTTGTACCCCCATGTTGTAAGCTTTGTCCAGAGTATGTGCATTAAGAGATTAAGATGTATGTGCATAATATTAACAAGAAATCTTGGAATATGTGTAGAAACAGTCAGGTAGTGTTAACAAACATTCCCCCACAGATCTGTCAGATAAGAAAACTGTAACTGCCTGGTAATAAAGATTTAAATACTGGGCTGTAGTGTTTACTCTGGTATTGTATGGCCTGACATGTAGCATTCACTAACATCTGCTATCAGAATAGTACTGTTGTGTCAACCATTGTTTCTCACACTGTGCTACATAAAAATATTATGTCTAGGAATGTCTGCATAAGACTGTTGTAATTACAAGGTCAGATTGTACAACCAAGAGAGACTTATACAGAAAACATCAAAGGAATAGACAGCAATATCCAAATAGTACACTCCAATGAAACTTAAATTGTTGTATATTTAGCAGAGACAGCCATGGTTTGAATCCTGGGAGTGGTAGCAAGCTGTATGCATAATCATACCTCACAACTGTATAGATTTTTTCAGAATGTCCAGATAATTGGTTCATATTTTCTAGCTGTTCCTCAGGCCCCCTGGCAAATCAGTGGGATGATCTCAGAATTGTAGTCACTAAATAATGACATACATTTGATTTTCAGACCTCAAAACCTTCAGAAAATGTATATTAAAAAATCCTCTCACTTTAGCAACTCTGCAAATTTATGACAGCAATATTCAAAATATGTCCCTATTTGTACCTCCATGTTGTTAAGCTTTGTTCAGAGTGTGTGCATTAAGAAACTGAGAGGTATGTGCATGATATTAACTTGGAATCTGGGAATATGTATAGAAACAGTCAGGTAGTGTTAAAAAACATTAGCTCCACAGGTCTACCAGGTAAGAGATGTAGAATTAAGCTATAAAACAGTTGAAGTATACGCTGTGTATAAACATACCACTGCCCAAACCAAGGCCATAGGGTATTGTAATAATACCTGTAGAGTAATGATTAGAGCAATGATCATTAATGTTGTGAGTACTGCAAGGATATATAAGTTGTTAATTGAGCCCCCCCCCACCATATCTGCAACAATAATCTAAACACACAAATCAGTGGGTATGTTTACCCCAAACCTACTGTTGGGACATATGCCTATTGTTCAACAAATATTGAAATGTTTTTCTATTAATGTTCAATGTTGAAATACTATCATTGGTGACCTGTGGCTATCAATGTAACCTGCATGCCATTGTAATGGCCACTGTGGTTCCATATATGCATGTGTTCTGTTTGCTATGCAACTGTTCCAAATCTGGTGTTTTGGGTTAATGGGAATATCTATGCCTGCTTTTATAACTAATCCTGGATTGTGTTGACTATTACTAACCCACATATATTTTAAAACTGTATCACCATAGCATGTTTGGGAAGGCCAGTCCCAGCGGACTCACCTCACCCATCTAATCTGGCAGTGGCACTGGGCCCCAACATGTCTGTGACCCACCCCGGGACCACCTCATCTGCTGGCCCTGCACCACCTTTGGGTTGAACCGCCTCAGAGGATAGGGATCACCCCAACTGGGAGCGGACATGGACAGGATTCTGTCACCCGAAGTCAAGTCCAGGGATTTGTGCGTAGCGAGCTCTGAAGGGAGTTTGGAGATCTGATACGCCAGCTTGAGGGCTGTGTGGTGTATTTAGAGGTTCATACTTCCCCTTTTGCTCAGCCCCCAGCACAGCCACCTTCAGGGCCATGAAGGTGCAATGGTGACTGCCCATGGGTGGGGACCTCAGTTCCACTGTTTCCATTTGTGGGCCCATGGGCTTCCGATTTCCAAACACCCCTCCTCATCCAAGGTGTTTACCCCCACATGTGTCATACACTGCCCCTGTATGCTGTCTTGTCTGTCTTGTCTGTCTTCCTACCCAATCTACTTCCCCAAATATACCTACTATCCTTCCCTGACATCCCACTCTCAACTTAAAAAAAAGGGCAATCTCTTCCCCCAAAAAAATTCTCCCCATACATAGCTGTCCATTTTGCACATCTCCACTGGACTTATGTAATCTGGTCTAATTCACTTCACAACACATTATTGTTATCTTCACCCATCTCTCAGGGGATGGAGTGTCCAAATCTACCACCAAATTCAGTATAGATGCACAGCTGTTGCTGTAGAAGAAATGGACAGCTATGGACCTTCCCTACATCCATCCTGCACATCCCGAGCTACTGTCCCTATGCTCTTTCCCTCTTTGTGCCCCCTTTTTCCCCACTTTCCTATCACCCCTTTTTTTCTTTTATTTTATAAAATTAGCATGGGGATAAGCAGGAGTAAGCAATTTTAAGCAGTAGTAAGTGGGATTAAGCCTGTTTGCATGGCGCTATGCAGTGCCTACACAGATTAAGCACTTTCAGGCTGTCTGTAAGCATATTAAACCGGAAGTTAGTATTGCTTACCGCTGCGCAAACCTGCGCAAACCGACTTACAACTGCTTAAAAGTGCATCAATCACTCTGTATCCAACAGCCCTTGTTCTGACCAGCAATAAAATAATCAACCCTTGCAAGTCTCAAACCCAGGACCCTGCACACCAAGTTACCACTAGCCCATTTGAGCTGTAAATAAGTGTGATGCTTTCTCAAACATATCATGCAGTACAGTCATTCAACAGTAGGGAAAATGTATTTATATATGTAGATGTATATATATATATATATATATATATATAAATGCATATATATATATATATATATATATATATATATATATATAAATATAAATATATATATATATATATATATATATATGTGTGTGTGTGTGTCTATATATGTGTGTGTGTGTGTGTGTGTGTGTGTGTGTGTGTGTGTGTGTGTGTGTGTGTAGACTTACATGTCTATATGTAACAACAAAACAACCACTGGCCATAGTGACTGAATTCCAAGAATTTATTGTCAACCAAAAGCAGTCTTAATCAACAGGTTTAGCACTTTCATCCAAACACTATTAGAACTTCCTCAGAACAACATAATGCTAAAATCCCAACCATTAAATACCCACGCCCTTCCTACTTAACAACCATAATTGGGCATTAATTAATGACATCACAATAAAACCATTTAAAGACACAGTAAAAATACAATACAAAATTACAATACAAAATTGTATGCATTAAAATGTGCAAAACAACCCTTTTAAATAGCTTGGGTACCTACCTTAAAATATATTTCAATTTTAACAAAGCAGAGGTACTCACATTGTCATTTATTCCTGAGAAATTAGTTGCATCCAAACGCAATTGCCACTTTAATTCACAAATATCAAGATGCACGTCTAAAACCCTGCATTGCACATACTTAACCAATTGTTACAAAAAAAAACTAAAAACATGTCCCTGATGCACAGAAATATTTCTAGCCAAGGCATTTGTGTGTTTCCCTTTTCTAATATCTAATAAATGCTTATACACCCTGTCTTTAAAATGCCTACTAGTCTTTCCTACGTAGAATGCCAGGCAGTGCTCACATTTAGCCATATAGACCATATTTTGACTTAAACAATTAAAATTCCCATAAAATTTCACCCTAATCCCATTAATACATAGCCTACTGCTAGTTTCCATAATGTGTTTACATATTGCAAATCTTCCACATTTAAAATTGCCTGTTGTCCTATTGGTGTCATGGGGTCCCATCCCACTACTCATCTACAAAATGTCTTTAAAGGATCTATCCTTCCTAAAGACAAATTTTGAGGCTCTTCCCAATTTGTGTTCAACATCCCTATCCAACTGCAACAGCCCTTAGTTTTTTTTGAATGACCTGGGTAACCCATTCCACTTCCTGATTAAATGTAGTAATGAACATCAAACTACTCTCCTTCTCCTTTCCATCATTATTCAGTCCCCTCTACCTTTGCACATTCCTGTCCATTATTGTTGTTGTACTTACTGTTAAAATGGGTCTATAAAAACCTTAATTCCTTTTTCTTATAATGTCTTCTTTAACTACAGTACACAAGGGTTCAGGGTAACCTTTCTTTGTGAATAAACCTATTATATAGTCAGTTTCACTAAGAAACTTCAACTCATCACTAACCATCCTGGCTGCTCTTACCAACTGCCCTTTTACTATAGACTTTTTTTGGTGGTAAGGGTACCAGCTGTCGTATTCCAAATAAGAATTTGAGAAGGTAGCTTTTCTATGCATCCCTGACACCAAACACTTATTCCTTCTTTCAATTCTTAACTTCACGTCTAAATAGGATATCATCTCGGGGCTATATTCATGGGTGAATTTAAAAAATGTCACTGTCTGATTGATGTATTCAAGAAATTTTAAAAACACATTCTTCAGCCCTTAACAAACGATAAAAATAACATCCAAGAATCTTGTGTAATGCTTTATGTGGGTCATAAATATATTAGGGAATATATATTCCTGTTCCCAGTATGACATAACATACTTTGCATAGATGGGGGCACATGCAGCCCCCATAGCCACACCGGTTAGCTGTTTGTAAAACTGTCCCTCAAAATGCAAAAAATTATTGTTCAACACTGCCTCCATTAACATAGTAAACATATTAATTTGGTCTTGATCAAATAACTGGGTTTTGTTTAACTGTTGTTTCAACCATTCTAACCCAAGTACATGGGGTATTATGGAAAATAAATTATATACATCCACAGTAACCAAAATTGTGCCTTCAGTAATAATTGTGTCTCTTAACTTTTCTAAAAAAATGCCATGAATCTTTAGTAATATAGGAAAATACCCCCAGCGTATTTTGTAAATGATAATCAAGATATTTGCTAATGAAACAAGTCTTAGCATGTTTCCCATCCACTATAAGCCTAAACTTTAAGTTTTCTAATCCCTTGTGTATTTTTGGTATTTCAAATATATTGGAAACCATAGGATATTCATTTTTCAAATTTCTGTGTTTGTTCTCATTAATCTGTATTTGTTGAATTTTATGTTTTGTTTGATATTTTATTAGATATGGAATGTAAAGACATTAAGAGTAACCCTGACATTATCACTAATACGCTGGGTGATTATAAGATATATAATTATTCTAAACGGGCTTTGGGTGTTATGCATGCAGATTTGTTATCTAAAGGCTTCACCGTTTTGCCAGGTAGACATGGGGTTTTGTCTAACACTTTAACTGATTTAAAGTTGTTCACAGGGAAGATGAATTTAAAAATATGGTTTAAAAGTGGAGCCATGGAAACACATGAGCCAGGTTTAAAAAGGCCTAGTAGTTTTAACCCCCCTGCCAACAATATAGTAGCTGTCTATGAAAGAGCATATGAAATTGACATCAGGGAAGGATTTAAGAGCAAACAGAGGTACTGTAAAAGCAATTTATCCATGGAGGAGAGAGGGGTGTTAGCTGAAATTGCCCAAGATAGGGATATACGTACAATAAAACCCGACAAGGGAAATGGGGCAGTGATAATGGATAAAAATGATTATTTGACAATATGGCAGTGCTTTTGATGGATGAAACTTACAGTGAAAGCAATATTAATGAGATCCACATAGCTTACAAAAAATTGGACTTGTTGTTGTATGACATGTTATATCAGGGGCAGATTAATGAGAATGAACACATATATTTGAAAAATGGATATCTTATGGTTTCCAATATATTTGGAATACAGAAAATACACAAGGGATTAGAAAACTTAAAGTTTAGGCCTATAGTGGACAGGACACATGCTAAGAATTGTTTCATTAGCAAATATCTTGATTATCATTTACAAAAAGGGCTGGGGGGTGTTTTTCTATATTACCAAAGATTCATGGCATTTTTTAGAAAAGTTAAGAGACACAATTATTATAATGATAGACCAGTATACCTATCCACCTACTTCTGTATGACATCTGGACAAAGCCTGACATAATTAGTGGACAGAAGCCCAAATACATGGCCATACATGAAATATTGCTATTATATACTGAGAAAGTTGCTGGTGTTACAGGGTTGTTGTAACATATCAGAACAAAAAAATCGATTTTACCATCTACATAATGCAATCACCAGAGTTTGCTACTGATTTCCAAGGAAAACACCTGTGTGGGGAAAAGCCCATACATAACAGGCTAACATGTGGCCATTATGTGGATGGCCCTACAGTTGAGAGCAATGGAGAGACAGAACTTTGTCAGACTGAAAGCCATGCAGAAGTTGCATGTGCAGACAAACCCTGTTAAACTAGTTGTATTCCCAGCATATTACAGCAATACTCGCATTCTGCTCCTAAGTCCTGAACCTTCCACACCATTTAGTTGACTTGCCTCCAGAAGTCTTATTGTAAGAGGTAGTAGCCCACACAACTCCAGGATGTCTTCCTCACAAGTAAGGGGAAAGGTCCAATGCCCACATGGAGTACTCCTTTATAGGAGTGTGTTGCCATGACATTGGCTATTGAAAGAACTACACAGCTGCTCTGCATGCAGTTGGCAAGTGGGGAGCCCCAATAAGTGCACAAGCCATCACCTGGTTATGAGCATCACCTACAAAAGCCATGCTGCCACCTATTCAAACCAGCTCTATCCCTGCAGTGCACAGGGAGAGAGAGAGGGAAATAACAAATGAGACATCAAGTGGAAAAGACAAGAAAGAACAAAGCTAAGTGAAACATGTAACCAAGTAACTGAATCTAGTACTTGGTCTGTAATAATGGGAAGTATAGCTTGGAGGAATATATGTCACACCAAGACATGCTGAACTAATGTGCTACTAAACAGCTGCTATGGCCATAGCAGCTGGCCTTCTCTGCAGTAGGAAATATCACAGACATACCGCTCAACTGTACAGATCCTCACAGAATGTCCACATTTTACTGTCGTGTATTTTGATCTGTTCTTCGTGAGATCTGTACTTTTCTGGCAAATAGCTAAGGATTGAAGTCATCAGGTAATGACAAACACTTGAGTTTAAGACTCCACATCCTTAAGAATATTCACTGTAATGCTAAATGGATCATTCTATGGACTTCCTTTATTTGTAGCAGGTATATCTAAAGTCTGTCCCTATTTATCCCTCCATCATCTTAGGCATTGTCCAGATATGATGCTCTGAGAGGTTGTGAGGTGGGAACACAGCTCTTGAGCCTGACCCACCTACGAAAGAACAGCTCACATATTTCAACCACAGGGGTATCTGTCAAACAGTTGTGACTATGCCACTTCTAGGCCAGGTAATGGGATGTTTTTCATATCCATGTTACCTGTAATTATGAGTATGACACATCTGTGCCTTGTAAAGCTAAGACAAGGTATAGAGGGTGTGTGCATAGTAGAGAACTGTTGCAGATGTGTGTTGAACTGCATGTCATATATTTACTTAATAACATTAAACTGTATAGTGTTCTGCTGGACAATAAGCACACTTGTGACTGATATCTGTAGTCACATACACATATACCTGTGTTTTGTCACCCAAACCATTGGCAGGTCTGTGAGCAATGGCAATGTTACATAATTACCTACTTATGACTGTTGGACATCTTCCAGGTTATCACAGTGATGCCAAACCTTACTGTGCAATCAACATACTAATGTATGGTACAGCTATATTAATACAATATCAATACTGATGTCCCCTTTGACACGCATTTATGTGTGCCATTGTCCATACGTACTGCTATAACAGGTTGAGAAGTATGATTGAGCAGCAAGACTGTAAATACAGTGTGCCATACTTAAATTCAATAGAAAGGTATACCAAGTATCCCCTGAGCACATGTATGTATGCATATGCTCAGCTAGAAGGCACAAAACTTATCACATGGGTTTCAAGCAGCCAAGTAAATAGATTGCGCATGTTGCACATCTGTGTTATATCAGTGTCAGTGCATACAACAGACATATATGTGTACAGCTACTGGTGGTTGCATTGCCCTGACACTGATGTGGGTACTGGAGTAGGCATGATTATTAGGTATTACTCAGAGAAGTGTCCACCTGTGTCATGACCCTTTGTCCATGCCTACCACTACCAGCTATATCAACACCTATATACAGTGGATATCACAAGTGCACACACCCCTGTTGGAATGCCAGGTTTGTGTGCTGTATGACAATCAGACCACAGAAGATCATTTCATAATGTTTCTCACCTTGAATGTGACCCCTTAACTGTCCAATTCCATTGCAATACAATCAAAGGTATTTCTAGGAAGGTGAGAAACTATATTGCCAAGTGAAGAGGTGCCATGACATAAGAGTCTACACCAAAATGCATGAATGCTGTAACCATCTCAAGAGGTGCATGCAAATGTTTAAGGGTGTGCACGCTCATTCAACTGACTTATTGTACTAAGTATTATTTCCATATGTTCCTGTTACATACTAATTAGGACCACAATATGACAGTCCACACCTCTTCCAGCCTTTAATGTAACCCATAACAGGTACAGTTCACTTGTAAAAAAAGTATCTGGACTCATGTATTGCACCTACAAGGCTGGCCACCTGTGAGGGCGGCAGATGTCCTATCAGCATAATGTTTCAGTCAGGCATGTTACCTCATGCTGCCATGTGTGTCAGTACACTCACTGTGGCCTACTTGGCTATAATATGACATACATCAGCATTGTTAAGGCACACAGACCACTTCCGACCATGTCTAGGTTTCAAACATATGAATATTCCAGACACATCCTTACAAAAGACTGTACAATGGTTTAGCCTGCTGCATGTTAGGCAGATGCTGTTACCACACTATAAAAAGTAATGGCAATGGGAGGTGTTCACCAGCCGTGTATGGTATACACATCAAAATGGTATAGGCCACACATGATATGATCCTAACACACACACAAACAGTTACCAGTATTAGGACTCTTGCCTATCTAGGTATTCCTACTATAGTGCTAGGCAGTTATCAGACGTGCCACAGAGCTTAGACATTTCCACCTCTTCCAAAGGTACATCTAAGGTGGACGACATCAGCAGGTCTACTAAATTGGAGTGAAGGGAAGTGTAAATGGTTGTACACTGGTCAAAAATGGTATGAGCTAGATAGTACATGCTTCATACACACACACACACACACACCCACACACCCACACACACACACACACACACACACACACACACACACACACACATACTTGCCAGTACTGGGATTAGAATTCCTGCCTATCTAGGTATGTCTACTATAGTGTTACACAGTTACCACATGTGCTACTGAGCTTACTGAACTTTCTCCTGGCCAAAGCTGCTGACAACTGATCAGTTGTGCTAAAGTATTACAGGTAGCAGACAGTCTGCCTTCTGTTCCACCTGTACATCATGCTAGTTCTTTCTGTCTTCTACTTCAACTAGCATTATGGCTTGGCACTTCACCAGGTTATTGTATCCAAAAGTGTGGCACACCTGGTAGCTGTCAGCATTACTTGTTCATCACAGATGTAGCCCCAGTACTTACTAGTTATGTCCACCCCTCCTGGCATGTTTGAAGGGCACATATCTGTGCTTTCACCCATTAACCTGGTGCACTTGTCTATTCTGGGGCACTGTTGCAATTATCTCATGTACACAGACAACCCTCTACTCTAAACTCCAAACACTCACCTTCCCAGAGATACTCAATGGACATTTACCCAAACGGCACAGACCAGCAAGGCAGACACCCTCTCAGACACTGAGACATGGCACATGCCAAGGGACACATATCTAACCTACACAGTGTGCCCCCATCCTAAGCTCCTAAGGCTAACCACCTTGCACAATACAGTGATCATGGGTAACTCAATACTGAGGCACACACATCCCACTAAATAAGTTGAATATGGAGCAGGTAACAGCCAAATATCTATCACATGCCAGCATCTAGCAAATGACACAGCCAGTCATGTCACTCCACAACAATTACATGTATCACTCCATATCCATGTGGGTGTGATTCACTTTGGACACACCTCTCTGGACTACATGACAGGAGACATGGTTGAACTCTCTGATTATGTGGTCCAGGCAAGTGTGACAGTAGCCTTGGGCAGTGTACCGCTGTCACCCAGAATGATGCTGCAATACTATCAACAGATGATTGACTGCAACATTGGCTTATGTGTTATGTGTCATTCTCAGGGCATCCAGTACCTCTCTGCTTGGCATGACATAATTGACAGAACCCAATGACTTGCCATGGATGTCCTACATCTGTCACTACTGGGTTGCCAGGTACTGGATAAGTATCTTGCAGCAGACCTGCAGTATTAGGCTATGACTCATTCCGCAGCTGTCAGCCCCCAAACATGGACCACGCCACACGTCCACAGGTGGTGGTGTCTCCATATTCATTATGGATAGGAAAACCTCCAGACTAGCATCCCATCATAATGCATTGGAGATACTTCTGGTACAACCGCCTTGGGGCAATGGTGCTATCCAGACCATAGCCTGCTATGGGTTCACATCTATGTCCATAGAAAGTCAGTGCACATTCCTCAACACCCTGCTATTTCTGACTGTCCAATGCAACACTAACACAGTACGAGTCTTCAACTACCCCTCCATCACCTGGGGAATGTAACCAATCGCCAGTACAGTGGCCCAACACTTCTTGGATTCATCATTTCCATTGCTCTAGACCACCTCATACTGACCCATGGTAGAGGATGTAACAACCATGACCTGTGTTGACCACTTAAATATGGGACCATTACTCATCCCCAGATGTCAATCTCCACATGGTGAGATTCACACAAGCTGTAATCAACATGGAACTCAACATGTCAACCCCCCCCCCCCCACAAAGATATCCACCTGCAAAAACTCTCCAAAGCTGACTTTGCAGCCATGAAAACAGGAGTGGATGTCTTCACTGCACTCATGGCAATGGGATGTAGCTGCATGACTGTGGAATCATACACATAGGTACTGTACAGACAGGTACATGAATGTATGGTACTAGCCAGAGCCAACAGAACCCAGACACTGTCCTGCAAACACTGGGAGACAGTGTGATGGTCCCCTGCCATTATTGAAGTGTACGTCAGAAGGAGGACACTGTTGCAGGGAAAGGTGGTATCCCATGATTGTTGAACTCCCTTATTAGTCTCAAACACAACTTTAGATCCCTCATGGAGTCCCTGACAGGCATCTATGGCATCAGAGATGCAGCAGACACTGACGACAGTCACAACAGCCGTGAAAGTTACATCAACAACCTCCACAGCATTAAACCCAAGTGCTCCAAGTTACTGCACAAAGCTAATATTGGTCCTGAGACAACAGATATTGGCCACAGTCTTGGCAACACATTCATTGCCACCTTTACCCCTCTCTCCCCCCACAAGTGAAGTGCTGAGTGAATGTGTTCTCACATGCTGTATCCCACGTCCATTCTAGGCACATGTGTGTCAACAGGATGTGACCCTGCAGTAAGGCCACAGGGTATGGTAGTGTGTTGATACATCCACCATATCATAGGCAGGGTACAGTATGTGCACAGTAATTCCCAGTCTGTAACACAGTGATTGCATATGTCTCAGATTATAGGGCTGAGGGTTGTACATAGGTAATAACCACAACCACAGGGGTTATTCATCAACCAAACACACTGGGATTACTATTCACCTACACACACACACACACACACACACACATACACACACACACACACACACACACACACACACACACACACACACACACACTTGCCAGTATTGAGATTCATAGGTTCATTGCTTCATAGGTGTGTAGTAGGTGAATGTGCCTGAATGCTCTACAAGGCTAACCAAGGGAATACCTTGGCATCAGGCTACATGACAATAGTCCCTAGTGTGGCTCAGGGGTATAGTCACTGGAGTGGTCCCCAGGGGTGGGTACTGTATTCCCCATCCACTCATCCAGGTTTCTATTGTGGGTGGCCAGTGATGTGCACTGCTTCCCATGTATATGATCTATATTCCATAACATGGACAGTGTCTGGGTTGTGTATGTCCCATGTGCATGTTCTTTGATGTGTGGAAGTGTGCTTGAGGTCTCTGGGGCATGTTGTGTGGACAGATTGGTATCTTCTTATGTAGCATTCCTGACCTTATTTGGTGAGACCTGCCTATGTAACTGAGGTCATGATTGCACCTACATTGACAGTATGATATGGGTATTCAGTGGAGTTAGTGGCGTCTTTCCATACAGGGCATGTGTATAAGGTATGGTATTCCCTTTATGGGGTATGTTTGCAGACTCTACAGTTGTTGCAGGTGTCCAGTGGGGAACATGGCAAAAGGGGCACTGTACACATTTATTGGGCTAATGAGGGGATGGAGCAGTGTGCCATATCCTTTTACTTGCTGGATAACACACACTCAGGAGATGTAACACATCAAAGTATTTTCTGATGTTCAGTGGTACTGTTGTGGTCAATAGGCATATAGTCCACTGCTATCACACCCTGGGTACTATCTGTGAGGCAATATGCAGGGCAACTACCAATATAGTGGTTGTTGCCTAGCCAAGTGTGTGTGTGTATGATATGTGGGTGGAGAGTGGTCTCTGAGTAATAGAAGGGTTGCCTATATTGTTCACTAATCCATACTGTCAAATTTCGGGCTGTGGATTGTCTACAACAACCTCTCTGGTGTTTGACATCTGCTGGCCTTGTAACGTGGACATTGTGACATATGTTAGGTCCTCAACATAATAATTTAGCAAAACTCCCACCCAATGGATCCTGTTATTGCACAATCACACCAACCCCCACACAGGATACTGATGACATGCACACACTTGCCAGTACTGAGATTCAAACCCTTCCTAGCTATGCAATGCTACTACCGTGTACTGCATTTATCACACGCACCATGGTACTTATTTGATGGATGTTGTCCCAAGGTACTTCTAAGATGAGGAACATCACCAGCTCTTGTAATTACTGGCATTGGGTGATGTAGTGGGTGAGAGATTCCAAAAATTATTCTACCCTACACACACACATTTACATTTGCCAGGGATGAGGTTCAAACCTCTATGTAATAATCTTTTGGGACCATGATGTTACACATTTACCACATGCACTACTGGCCTTACATGGGTTAGGGTTGGAAACAGGTACTCCTAAGGTGGATGATATTTACAGGACTGCTAAGGTCAGGCACTGAGATGTGTACTGGGTGTAAATGGGGCCAGAATCTTTGAGTTACGGACATACATATGTGCACACACAAACCCTTGCCAGGGATGGGATTCAAACCCATACCTATGTAGTTATTGATTCTACATAGTTCTGCATTTATCGCACACCCCATGGAACTTACTAGGCTGTACCAAGGTATCTTTGAAGATGAGTGACATCAGCAGCAGTGGTAAAAGAGGGATAAGGTGAGTTTTGTAAGTGTGAATCACCACAAAATAAGGTTTTTATAAGGATACACACACTCTCTCACATAAACACTCACATTTATACAGTTGCCAGGATCAGAACTGGAACACCTACCTAACTAGGTTGCTACATTATAGTATTCCACAGTTATTGCATGCACCAAGGATCTTATATGTTGGAGAGCTGTCCAAAGGTATCTTTGAAAGTGAGTCACATCAGCAGCATTGCTAAAGGAGGGGAAAGGGAAGTGTTGTAAGTGTGAATGACCACAAAATCATGTTTCTACAAAGATACACCCACTTTCTCAGACAAACACACATTTATACAGTTGCCAGGATCAAGACTGGAACTCCTACCTAACTAGCTTGCTACACTATAGTATTAAGAAGTTATCACAACCGCCACAAAGCTTATATGTTAGAGAGCTGTCCAAAGGTATCTTTGAAGGTGAGTCACATCAGCAGCAGTGCTAAAGGCGAGGTAAGGGAAGTGTTTTAAGTGTGAATGACCACAAAATCAGGATTCTACAAGGATACACACTCTCTCTCACACAAACACTCACATTTATACAGTTGCCAGGATCTGGATTGGAACTCCTACCTAACTAGTTTGCTACACTATAGTATTGTGCAGTTATCACAAGCACCACAGAACTTACATTCTAGAGACCTGTCCAAAGGATTCTTTGAAGATGAGTGACATCAGCAGCCGTGCCAAAGGAAGGGCACGGGAGATTTAGTGAGTGTGAATGACCTCAACCACATTCATCTAGTTACTGCACCTCTAGCACAAAAATATATATATACATATATAGCTGTAATACTGAAGGTATTATTTATGCGTTGAAATGTCCATGTAACCTTGTATATATATATATATATATATATATATATATATATATATATATATATAGCAGAAAGTAAAAGGAAGTTTAAAACTAGACTGCAGGAGCATGTCACGAATATTATAAATAATAAAGAAGATAGCCCTGTTGCTAAACATTTTATGCTGGCTCACAATTCTAATCCAAATGGGTTAGAAACCACTATCTTAGAACATATTATGAAGGGTGTATTTTCTGATGATTTGTATAAAAAGAAGTTGTTATATAAAGAAAGTATTTTTATTTTGAAATATGACACTTTATTTCCTCAGGGTCTGAATGTGGAATGTAACTGGAGGCTTCTTATCTGATGAGAAAGTAGTATTAATTATTTTTTAATGTTTATTGATTAATTGGTTTAGGCTGCTTGTTTAATTGTTAGATGTATTAGGGTATATAAACTGTGTAAGTTATGTGATGTTTTATACTCCTTGAAGGCGGTTGCCAAAGCGCTAGAGGTGCAATAAACTGGTGTTTTAAGTGGATTCTCCGTCTGTGATCTTCAGTTCATCTTTTCTTTTTTGGTTCGTGGAGTGTTTGATCTGTTTTTATGGTGAATGAATCTTTGTTTGGGATCTCTAGGCAGTTAAGGGATGACACACTGGAAGGTAGTCAAAAAACTATGGACAGTTTTGTAATGCATCAGAATGCTGCAGGTATGGCTGGTTCCAATGTTGGCAATACTTCTGCTTCGGTGGGTGCTTCCTCTACTTCACATTTTTTTGAAAGGCTTGAACAAGCAATAAATTCTAGAGTGAATGATCCATTTGCCTCTGTGGGACAATTTGGCCCTTCTTCCAGTCCTTCTGGTGAACCGAGTGCTTTAATGAGAAAGTTGGAACAGTTACTGCATAAAGAAACTGCTGTATACTTTAATCTATTAAGCTTGCAAAGATATGTTGACTTAGATATTACATCTAGGGGACTAAGAGCCTTTAAAAGTCCCTCTACTCCTTTTGATATGTCTGATGAAAGGGATGTGCAGTTTTCTAAGAAATGGTTATTGGCAGCTCATCGTTGTACTTTAGAATGGATTTCCATTCTATCAGAAAGAGAGCGTGTGAAACAAAACAAGCTTAAGGAAGACATTAGAGTTATAAAACACGCTAAACTGTACTGCTGATCTAACCAGCATATCCTATAACTGAAAAGTTCATCTCTACTTGATTCCCAAGTAGACTATTCTCTATCTGTAAAGCCTAGCACTTACTCCTACAGTACTTGCACCTTGATAAAGCACTCTTATTATAGATAGTACCCCACCAGCCCAAAACCCACTTCCCCCGGAGTCCTTTGAAAGTTCTTTATCTACTACTTCTAGTATGTCGAGGGATCAGTTGCTAGTGTCCTCTCCAGCTCAACTGGTGAACCTGGGAATATTGAGGCAATGTTACAATTGCCTCATGTACACAGACAATCCTCTCCTTCTCCCACAAAACACAAATACATGCGAGAGATGCAACTATACGGCCAAACTGGAGGCTGAGCTCTCTCAACATAGGACTGGCAAGACCAGACAGGAGGAGAAGGCAACCACAAACAATACATACCCAGTCACACATGGTACCATCACAACTTCAAATCATACACATACTCACACAAAGACATACTCGGAGGCTCTGGTCAAAAATTTACCAAAACAGCAGAGGCCACCAAAGCAGACACCCAAACAACTACCACCTCACGACCCAACACATGCAACACATAGACCACACAGTCAGAGTGTCAAACAGTCACAGTCCTTAAGGCCAAACAAAATGCCAGACACACTTGTCATTGGTGATTCCATAGTCAGGCACACTGACGTCCCGCTCACCAGACTGAGTAAGGAGAAGGTCACAGTAAGCTGCCTGTCGGGCGCTAGAATCCGCCACATAACGCAAGCACTCAGGTCTCTCAACAGCAGGTACAAGTACGACTCAGTCATTGTCCACGCTGGTGTCAACGACCTGAGACGTACCTCCTTGGACTACATGAAAAGGGACGACGAGGAGCTCTCTGATTATGTAGCCCAGGCAGGTATGACCCTGACCTTGAGCAGTATCCTACCTTCACCTAGAATGATGCCACAATACAGTGATAAGATGATCAGCTTTAATAATTGGCTTAAATTCTGGTGTCATTCAAAGGGGATCCAATGTCTGTCTGCCTGGGATGACATGCTGGACAAGCCACGCTGCTTCGCAAGGGACGGCTTGCACCTGTCACCCCTGGGCTTACGGATATTGGCAAAGGCTCTTGCCACCCCATAGTGCCTTTTTAGGCAAGGCTCAAATTCCAAACCAACCACCCAAGAACAAAAAAAGGAAAAAAACTAAGGGTAATGCTGCTCAATGCCAGAAGTCTCAATCTCAAGATGCACGCACTCGAGGCCCTTCTCAATATGGAGAACATCGATGTCTGTGCTGTGACAGAAACCTGGTTCAAGGCTCCTGAGAGCACCCCAGCACTAACAGGTTTCACCTCATATCATACGTTCCGGCCCCAAAATCCGGACAACACCAAGAAAGGAGGGGGGTGTCCATATTCATAAAGGACACCCACACCTCAAGGTTGGTGGCAACGCACGATGCATCGGAGACCATCCAGGTGCAATTAACCATAGGCAAGACTGCTCTGCAATTTGTAGCATGTTACAGGCCACCCTCTCAAACTCAGGAACCTCACATGGCCTTCCTAAAAACATTGGAGGGGATAAATGTATCTCCAAACACCATCATACTAGGTGACTTCAACTACCCTAATATAGACTGGGAACACTACTCAAGCCCGAACACTCTAACCCAAAGATTCCTGGAGTTCATAAACTCAAATGCCATGGAACAACTAGTCACCATCCCCACAAGAGGTGAAAACATACTTGATCTCATCATCACGAACATGGGATCAAAATGTTCAACACCGGAAGTATACCCCTCACTGGTGAGATCAGATCATAAACTAATCTCGCTGGAGGTCCTCATCCCGCCCCCACCTGAAACAAAAACGACCACAGTGAAAAACTTCTCAAAAGCCGATTTCACACTTCTAAAAACTAGTGTGGTCTCCTTTAAGGCCCCTGAGCCAGTGGTAAACATTACTCAAACCGCTGAATCACTTACAAATGCCTTCTACCAGCACCTACAGGACTGCATGGATCAGGCAATCCCAAACAAAACTAAGACTCTCTGTACCAAAGGCAAGCGTCCAGTCTGGTGGACCCCAGCCATAAACAAGCTCTACAACAAAAGGAGGAAGCTACTACAAGATAGAGCAAAATCCTTGAAAGGTAAGACACCTTTGATCATTATAAGTAAAACTAAGAGCTCTCATAAAATCATCCAAGGCAAATTTTGAGAGAAAAATCGTCAAGGACTCTAAAGACAATCATAAGGCCTTCTTTAGCTATGTTAGAAACCTAGGAGGAAACTCCCAGATATGCTCAGAATTAGTTCAAAATGATGTGAAAATTACTGAACCTACACACATTGCTAACATACTGGCTGACAGGTTCAGTGCAAACTTCTCCCCCCCCAAAAGGAGAGATATCTATTCCAGAGGATTGTAGCCACCCAAACATCTCCAACGCCCAGATGAGAACTGCCCTCACTAAGGCAAAAAACACAGCATCCATGGGACTGGATGGTGTTCTCGGCTGTGTGCTTCATGAACTCAACGAGGAATTAAACCCACAGTTAGGACAGCTGTTTAATCTTAGCCTCACCTCAGGATACGTACCCAAGGAGTGGCGCACGGCGACTGTGGTCCCACTTCATAAGGGCGGTGCCTCCACAGACCCTGGAAATTACCGCCCCATTAGCTTGACAAGCCTTATCTGCAAAGCCATGGAGAGGATCATAATGGAACTCATAAATAAAGACATAGGGAACTTGCAGACTTTGGATCCAACCCAGTTTGGCTTTGTCAAAGGCAGATCCTGCCTCTTAAACTTGGTTGACTTTTTCGAGACAGTCACCAAGGCCATTGATGAGGGAAAGACAGTCCATACAGCCTACCTCGACCTGGCAAAGGCCTTCGACACAATACCCCACTCAGGTATCATCGAAAAACTCATCAGCTTGAATGTAAACCCATACATCACAAGATGGGTTGCAAACTGGCTAAGCGACAGAACCCACAGGGTCAGAGTTGCTGGAGCCATGTCAGACTCAAAGCCTGTCACAAGTGGTGTCCCACAGGGCTCAGTCCTGGGTCCACTCTTGTTCGGCATCTACTTTCTGAAGTACAAGCAAACACAGGAGGGTTATGGCTGACAAAGTTTGCAGATGACTGCAAACTGGGCCATAGTCGAAAACACATCTGACACAGATATCCTCCAGAAGGGCCTCACAGAAATGGATAACTGGTGCCAGAGCCATGGCCTGAAGTTAAACGCCAAAAATGCATAGTCATACCCTTCGGAAAAACAAGGTTACCCCTAGCTACCATATAGGTGACAATCCACTGAGCACAGAAAAGTCATCAGGGATCTGGGGACCCAAGTTGACAGTAGTCTTTCGTTTGACACTCATGTTGCTAAAGTAGTTAGGAAAACCTTCTATATCGCCCACCTGATCATGAAGGGATTCACATCTAGATCAAGGGAGGTCATCGTCCCCTGTACTCATCACTCATTAGACCTATGATTGAGTACAATGCCCGTTCGAATGTATCTGACCAGACACCTGATGCAGCTTGAAAGGCCCCAAAAGTTCCTCACCAAAAGGATAAAGGGTCTCAAAAATATGTCTTATGCTGCCCGACTGAAAGAACTCCAGCTTTATTCAGTCTCATACCGCTTGCTCAGAGGTGACCTGTGCCTGACATATAAGGCCATGTCAAACCCAGATTTCATGAATATGCTTCACCTCAAAAAATCTAGATCCCTCAGAACCACAAGGCGGAGACTTAAACCTTGACACGGTTATAAATAGAACGTGCTGGAGGGACAGATTCATCACCCAGAGACTCCCTATGCTGTGGAACAAAATCCCGGTACATGTGAGGCAGAGCACCTCGCTGGCCTTGTTCAAGAGGAATCTTGACCAATGGATGGGAGATCGCAGATATACCCCAGGGATTACTTCAGTGTCACTGCTTGACAGAGGCACAGAAAAATGATAGGCATAGTTTTTATTCAAACTAAAGGGGTGGCGAAAGCCACATAACTATGGGCTAGGCTTATAAATGCCCTTGGGCAGATAGCCTAGTATGAACCTATGAACCTATGAACCTATAATGACTTATCTAAAAGACTTACATCTATGCAGTTTGACAGGTTTTTAGCAGATGTAAATATTGGTCTAGATAAATATGTAAAAGAACTCATTGATCGGAAATGCACAAAATTGTAAAGAGATCTAAAAGACTATCAAAGTAATTGTGCCTTTTTATGGCAAAAACCAACACATTTTCATCATAATAAAGGCTCTGGTCCCTTTAAGAAATCACCAGCTCCTTCTAGGAGTGTATCTTTTGCTTCAGATGTTTGGGGCGTTTCCTCTAATGGTGGAGGTGAAGAAGAGCATTTTCCAGTGTTACCAGCAGCTCAAAATCCATCTAGATTAACCTCAGATTTTCGGAGAGGGAACCAGCAGTTTCAGGAAGAGCAGAGAGAGCAAAGTGAGCGGAAGAGAGGAAGATTTCAGTCTGGGAACTTTAACAATCGAGAAGGACACTGCTTCAATGATAACAAGAGAAGCAAATGGTATTAGTGTGACTGTAAATAATGTTGTGCAAGATATTCTTGACAGTTCTGTGTCTTTTGTTTACAAAGATGTGGGTGAAACAATCCATGCAGCTGCTGCATCTGAGTGTAAGAAAATTTCTATTGTTCATAACATTTCTGGTGTGTCTTTATCTGTAGATCAGATGAATGTTTTGAATTATGGTCTCAAATATATACCCACAGTGCTGCCTCGGTTACATGAATTAAAGTGTGATATTTTTAGACTGTGTAGGAAGATACATTTAATATATTTCTTTGCCAATAACCAGTATAAAGAAGGTGATGGTAGTTTGTTAGAATCTGATAGCTAAGAGAATAGTTTTTATTCTTGTGTATCTGACCCTGAGGAATGTTTTGACTATGCAAGTGACTATAATGCCTATAGTTTGTTAAAAACTGATAAAATAATGAGCAAAAGTGACTTTATTCCTCCATACCAACATGAACATATAAAGTGCTTTTCTCAAATGTTGAATTTTGCTGTAGAAAATGCTTTTTGTGATTTTATGCAGTATAAGCATAAGTTGGTATATAATTTGAATAAAAAGGAATGGAAGGAACTACAGGCATTAGGGAATAATGAACATCTTATTATTTAACCATCTGATAAAGGTGGTAAGATAGTGGTGATGAATGTTGCTCAATATTATAAAATGTGTATGACACATTTAGATGATATCAATACCTATGTTAAGAGTAATACAAATGAATATATTAAGGCTATGAATGACTTTGACACCCTTATATCTAAGGGAGTGAGGTTAAAATATTTTTCACAAAATGACAAAGATAAAAGGTTTAATACTGATGACAGTGAGTTAGCTTTATTTTACTGACTTCCAAAAATTCATAAAAGTGGGGTTGACCCACCTGGTAGGCCTATTGTATCTGCTCAAAAATATTTTTTATCTTATATTGGAAAATTTTTGCATGAATATTTATTTCCTTATGTAATAAAGTTACCTAGTTATATTAGGGATAGTTTTGATTTTTTGGAAAAATGATCTAATATACAATGGAGTACAGATATGTTTTTATAAGTGTTGATGTTGCTAGTTTGTATACTAACCAGTTTGGACTAGAAGCAGTAAAATATTTTTTTGGGTGATAGTCCAGTAACGTATTAGATTATTGAAATATTGGAATTTTATTTGAATAATATTTTTTTTATGTTTAATGAACAAATATACAGACAAATCAGGGGCACTGCCATGGGGGCATCTTTTGCCCCTATGTATGCCGACTTGATGATGGGTTTGTATGAGTTAGAATGGCTATATCATATAGATTGTTTTAAAAATAATGTAGTTAGTTATTTTCGTTTTCTAGATGATCTTGTTTTTATTTATAAAGGTGGGATATCTTATGTTGGTCAGTTTATAGAAGTTATGCAACATAATAGATTTGGACTTTCCTTTGACGGCATACAGGTGGGTAAAGATATAACTTTTTTAGACATACATCTGATTTTGGAGGACAGCAATATCTTACGTATGTCTGTGCATAGAAAACTTGCTGATAGTAATCAGTATTTGATGGGGACTAGCTGTCATCCAGTTCATACTTTGGTCTCTTTGCCCTATGGGGAATGTATGAGACTTAGACGGAAATGTATTACTGACATGGACTTTTTTAAAGAAATTAGTGTGACTAGTGAGATGTTTAGATTGAGGGGCTATAGTGAAGCTAGTATTCAAACAGCTATAGATAAGGTTATTAATGAACAACATAAAGTCGGTACTTATAAGTATGGAAGTGAGGGGTATAAGTTAGATGTTAGAAATCGAGAGAAAAGACTAGTTTATTTTGTCTCTACATATAGTGTTTTCAGTGATGTTTTAATAGATATTGTTAAACACTACTGGAATTTTTTGTTTAGATCAATGGACCTAAAAAAATTATTGTCTAGGTCTCTAGGCATCTCATTTCGTAGAGGTAGGAATTTAAAAGATATTTTGGTACATAACAAATTTAAATATCCCACTGAGACATTCCAATATAGGGCCATGCAGAAACTAGGAACTTCACCCTGTGGTCATTGCAATGTATGTCATTATATTGTTCCAACTTTCAAGTATATAAATAGCCATGTATTTGAGGTCAAAAATATATAAAGCTGTAATACTGAAGGTATTACTTATGCGTTGAAAAGTCTGTGTAACCTTGTATATATAGAAGAAAGTAAAAGGAAGTTTAAAAGTAGACTGCAGGAGCATGTCAGGAATTTTATAAATAATAAAGAAGATAGCCCTGTTGCTAAACATGTTATACTGGTTCACAATTCTAATCCAAATGGGTTACAAGCCACTATCTTAGAACATATTATGAAGGGTGTATTTTCTGATGATTTGTATAAAAAGAAGTTGTTATATAAAGAAAGTATTTTCATTTTGAAATGTGACACTATTTCCTCAGGGTCTAAATGTGGAATGTAACTGGAGGCTTCTTATCTGATGAGAAAGTAGTATTAAGTATAAATATTTAAGTATAAATAAATATAAATAAATATATATATCTCTTGCGCCATAGCCAAATTATGGAACTCACTCCCACCCACAATTACCTCCATACCATCATGCACCAACTTCAAAACTTTATTAAAAGCGCACCTAAAAACATGCTGGCTATGCCCTTGCAACTCCCACTCTAATATCATCCACCCCATCCAACTACTACCTTTCTTTCACCTCCACTAACTACCTTGATGATAGCAAGCTCAGATGCTCATAAGCCTAGTACTTATTATACAGCAGGAACTTCTCATGGTTACATTTGTTAATGCCTGTTATGTACTTCACAGATAAAGATTCTAGTTGTCTACTGATATACTATGTTCTTCATCTGTAAATATGTTGTAAGTAATTTATATGTTAAATTGTTAATCGCTATGTAATCCAATGTAACTACTGTCTGTTTATTTTACTTGGAGCTTTTCTCCCCGGGCCTCCGCTGAAAATGGACCCACGTCCAGTCGGACACTCCCGGTCAACAAATTTAAATAAATAAATAAAATAAATAAATAAGTATTTTTTAATGTTTATTGATTAATTGGTTTAGGCTGCTTGTTTAATTGTTAGATGTATTAGGGTATATAAACTGTGTAAGTTATGTGATGTTTTATACTCCTTGAAGGCGGTTGCCGAACCGCTAGAGGTGCAATAAACTGGTGTTTTAAGTGGATTCTTCGTCTGTGGTCTTCAGTTCATCTTTTCTTTTTTGGTTCGTGCAACATTCATCTAGTTACACACACACACTCACACACATCTTTACATTTGACAGGACTGAGATCACAACTGCTACATGGATACCTATTTGTACTGTAGTGTTACACAGTTATCAGAAGCACCACTGACACTATAGGGCTGAGGGCTAACCAAAGGTATTCTACAGTGAATGTAATCAGCACATCATGTGATATATGCCAATGGAATATGTAGTGGGTGGGACAGGCCTCATAATGGTGTTCTCTCTTCTGTCTTTCTCTTCCCCACATCTCTGTATGTGTATGTTTGACATATTATAATGTGTTTGCCTTAGATATGTATTTGCATTCCTATCCAACGTGTGTGTGTGTGTGTGTGTGTGTGTGTGTGTGTGTGTGTGTGTGTGTGTGTGTGTGTGTCAATGGTGTACAATCTGGTGTGTGTGCACAGACAGCTGCAAATAACCAATAACTGTAGTCCACTGTGTTGTGAGACATGGGATTTTTTTCTCTAAGTGTAGGAGCATGCCCAGTATGACCTTCTGCATGGAGTGTGTGCATCCATTCCAGGGAGGGATGGACTCCATTTTAGTATTTTGTGTGCTACAGCTACCCCTAGCAAACTGTTTCTGCAGGCTATCTGTAGATAGGTTGCCAATATGGAGACACAATGAGCTTAACGTACAGGGGATACTGTAACTATTGCTATCTGTGCTGCTTTGTTGACATGTTTGGTTATAGCATAGATATTCTGACATACGTACTGTTTTACACTGTGATGTGTTATGTCATCGACTATTGACAGTTATCATTCTTTGCTCACAGTTATTTACCAGGAAATATGAGATGAATACTGCTGAGACCAATATTCTGAGGCATATAGACTACACATTCTGGCACACACCTGCCATTGTGGGGGGTAGCTACAGACAATAGACTGCTGGTTCTGTGTAAATAGTGTAGCACCTTGTTAGTATGCTGGCTGGGGTTCCCCTCCTTGTGCTTTTCTCAACTTCAAGAAATGGCCATATCCTGCTGGGGCCATACCTCTCAGCTGTACAGATACACCCACGTTATCCAGATGCAGAAGTCATATATCTGGTCAGTTTACCTTCACACTGTGGTTTACAAGTGATTTTGTGGTTATTCATTGATGGGTTTGCAGTCAGAAGTAGTATGGGTGGATATTAGAGATTCAGACTTCACACACTCCATGACATCCATGCTTCTGCCCCCCCCCCCCACTGTTATTCTCTCTTCCATCTAACATTATGTAAGCAATATCTCAGAGGTATCCCTATAGTTAAGTGTTTATCTCAGTAGTATTTATGACCTGATCCACAGCCCTTACAATAGGACATGGGAAGGCATGCTACTGGCATTTGTCAACATGGCCATGCATTTGTTTTCTGTTTACTGTTAGGTTGTTAGTTGGGACCCCCTGACATTCCATACATTGGCACTATGGGTGAGGCATGGGCCTTTGCCAGAGGACTGTAGGCCATTTGAGAGTGCTGCAGGCCATCTGTTACTGCATTTCTACATGGATTGTGCCTGTGTTTGTATGTGGGGGGGGGGTGCACACCTGCAGACTATAACATTTGAAATGACTGTACTGGCATTTCAGTTACCCTGTTGGCTTCCATTTCATATTATATTGTGACCTATCATGCAGACAGGAGGCATATCAGTACAGTACACATGTTAGATCTTAATAGCATATATTTCAGTTTCAAACTTCTTACCCTTCAGAACTGGAATGCAGCTGGCAGACCTGTTGTAGAATGTCTGTGTAGGTCTGGTGGGGGGGCTGTTCACCATTGACATTATTTGGGGGCCTTAGCCCAGCCTTTCTTCATGGTCATCTACACCTGTCCTGCTGGGTGAGGCTGGTGGTGGATATGTGACCTTCACTGACATCCATGTGTGTGACCTATTGACACCCACAGTTCTTTGGGCCATCACATGTACTACAGTGGGGGATGTCACCTTGTGTAGTGCTGATAGTATGTTGACACCAGTATTTGTTATGAATTTCCTGCTGTCCCATAAAGTTGTCTGCTGATATCCCATTCAGCCATCCAATTCCCTTGCAATCTTGCATCCATATCATACATACAAATATGAGGACATACTACTCCATTCAGTAATTGATAGGAAGAGTGACTTACCTTATTGCTGGGCCAGTATTGAGTACAATGGTGGAGGACTGACTATGTTTGGTGCACATAGTACACTCCCTGTACATGGTAAGTCTCATGTAGTGTCATGTTTGGAATCCCTTTTACTGTCTGTGTGAGTCAGAGAGAGGTATCAGTTCCTGGGTCCATACAGTGTCAATGTGCATGCTATGCATTGCCTCTTTGCCAAGGCCTGGGCATACTCTGCACGTCTCATTCTGCCTACAGGAACAGGCTCAAGATGTTCCTCCTCCGAGTCCCTCTGTGCCTGTGCTGGACTTGGCAATGATGGAGGGCTGTGTGGCCCTGCCCCGTACTGTTCCTGCTGCAGCTGTTTCCGCAGAATTATATTGTGTAGCACGGCACATACTATGAACATTTGTGTACATGTAGCTGGAGAGTATTGCAAGGCTCCACCAGATATGTCAAGGCAGCGGAACTGTGACTTGAGCATCCCAAACACATGTTCTACAATGATCCTGGTTTGTGCGTGTGCCTCATTATGATGTTCTTGTTCATGTGTGTGTGCATTTCTGATGGGTGTCATCAGCCACGGCTCCAGTGCATAGCCATCTTCCCCCACTAGATGGCCATATGGGATGTCCCCCCTGGCAAACACCTGATACAGCTGTGAGCAATCCCAGATGTGGGAGTCGTGATAGCGTCCAGGGCTGCGAGCACACACATTCATGATAATGTCCTGGGCATTGCACACAACCTGGCAGTTGATGGAGGGGATGTCCTTGCGGTTTATGTAGGTCCTGTGCCGCTCACCGGGTGGTGCTTTGATGTGGATGTGCGTGCAGTCTATAACACCAACTACTTCAGGGTATTCTGCTATACAGTAGAAGAGACGCATACATGTGGTCAGCACCTCATGGGCAGTGGGGAAATATATGTGCTCATTGGCATATTGTGTCATGGCATCCAGGAACTGGTGGAGTACCCTGGATTCTGATGCCTGTGAGAC
The DNA here is from genome assembly GCF_019279795.1 of Protopterus annectens. Classification (NCBI taxonomy): domain Eukaryota; kingdom Metazoa; phylum Chordata; order Ceratodontiformes; family Protopteridae; genus Protopterus; species Protopterus annectens. The sequence goes on along the minus strand of NC_056725.1, from coordinate 916,466,997 downwards.
CCTCATGATACCCCCAGTTGGTCTTTGGAAGGTACATGTGGCTCGTATTCTTAAGCCTAGACATACCTTGGTATCCACTTGGATGGGTTCCACTCTATTAGTTCTGTGTGAGGCATGGCCAGCACAGCTCGATGATTTGCTGTAGAATGTCCCTGTCCACCCTATAGCACACTACTATATCCAGCTTATGTAGGCCCTGGTAAGTTACCCTGGGTGTGTACACTCTTCTCCTCCTCCTCACTGCGGGTCAGTTGTCAGCATTCTCCTCCTCACCACCGTCAGTCTCTAGCACATTTTGATGGAGTAAAGCAGAAGCAGCCTCTAACATATTTATTTATTTTTGCCAATTAAAAATCCCCCATCTATGTACACCAATGGTGTAGAGTTTGTGGGAAAACCAGTCTGTAGTTTCTCTGCATAGTTTATATTAGTGTGCTGGGCTGCTGCATGTGTAATTGGCTGATTCTGATACATTCCACCTGCTAGATATGCTAGTTCTCCTTGATTGCCTTCCTACTGCTGTTTCCCCCCCACCACTTCCTCTCTATTTAAGCTTTGAGGCAAGCCACACATACACGATGCTGAAATGTATACAGTTCTGCTATTTTCTTTGCTCTTTTTTTTTTTTTTTTTTTTTCCCCTTTGGCCTGCTGCATGCTCCACACACTCTTTTAGCTAATGTAAGCTCTTTTAAGCAGAAATGGCCCTTTTTGGATGAGAACATCTCTGCATTTCATGAAATAAGACATTACAGTCTCAGACACAACCCCTTCCTTAGTTGTGCTTAGCTAAGGGCAAACACGGGCCACAGAGCTCCAATGAGCTTACAGCAAGCATTACACACCCCCTTATAACATCATTCAGCTCCTCTCCTTGCACTGTTGTATTGCTGCACCTACACAGTTTGATGCAAGCTGACACTTTGAGGAAATCTGTGATTCAGTATAACTCCCCTCATTTGCATACCCGTGTGCGTCCTTAGTTACTGTACATCCTTAGTTACTGCACTTAGATGGACCCTGTCCCCTTGACAACCAGTGCTCCCTCATATTGTTTACATTTTGCATGCCATTGACTATAATAAGACTTATCTTAAAATTAACTTTTCACATTTTTTTTTTTTTTTTTCGGCACAATCCTGTTTGTGCACCGCTGCCCTGAGCTTAAACGGCCGTGATCGGCCAAAAAAATGAAAGTTTAATTTTATAAAAATATAAGCATGTATTAATGCCAATGGCCTCATATTTGGCCATTGGCATGTGTGTTTGACTGTAATACATGCTTTCCGCAAGATGTCCTGCCTCCATTTGCTGAGATGCGGAAATGTATTCAGTTACTAACTGAATACATTTCTGCTCTGACACTGTTCCTGCATGGAGTCCAGCCAGCTCTGTGGATCGCAAAATCACCTCATTTGTATGTTTTTTTACCAGTAAATAAGGTGATTTGCATCCCGCACAGTTTTCTGTGCAGTAATAGTGTAGGGCCACACCTGCACGTGAAAACGGCACATTCCTGGATTGCTCAGTGGCCATTTTCCATGCAGGAGCTCTTACACTGTTCCTGCACAGAAAATAGCCATTCATGAATTTGGGGGACTGTGTTTACTATGATATATAAAATTTGGTTTAAGACCTAGAACTTAAAGAATACTACCATTATAAAATTAGTTTATGTTGAAAAGTTTGACATGTATACTTCTTTTATAACCCCTATGATTCCAGAAATATGAACCTTTGTTGGAAATGTGAGGACATAATTTGATTCTGTCAAAAGGCTTAGGCTCTGCTCATTGGAAGTTACAATGCAGACTTCTTGAGCTCCATTGAACTGAATAAGTTAAGAACTTTCTCCTTTCAACTGCAAAACCCTTCATCAGACTGATCAAACTCAAATTATAAAAACAAACACAGACGTAAGCACATACACTTGTGTACAGTGAGTGTCTTCTGCTTAGGTACTGTTAATAATCATATGTCTGAAAGAAAATATTAGCTCTCATTTGGGAATCAAACCCAAGACCTTCAGCATTCAATGCTGGTGTTACTCCCATTGGATTAGCAAGAGTGCCTTAAAGAGCTTTTTTCCTTTTGACTAGGAAACTTCCTAGCATGGTGAGCAAGATCAAATTACACACACACATAAACAAACACATACAAACACACACCCACACACACACTAACGAGCATAAATGCAAAGAAAGCCTTCTGTTGAAGCATTCTTAAAACCAGAAGTATGAAAGGAGAACATTAGCTTTCATTAAGGAATCATAAATTTGTGTTACTAGGCTTGCAATTCAGGAGGCCATTACAGAACTTAGCCAAAATTCCCAGATTCCCAGTATGCCCAAAGCACTGTATGGTTTAGTGACTTGCTCTATGTCACACAGTAAGCAAATGATGGCTGTGGAAATCAAGTCCTGTCCCATCAGGAGTAGCTGAGTAAGAGACTGTAGACTTAATTGTCTCTGCTAATTTATAGAATCAAGCCCAAATATTCCAGCATTGAATTCTGATATCACTGACAATGGGATAACAAGAACAACTGGTCTAATAAAAGTTGAGCTTCCCTTAAGAACTTTTTTCTTTTAACTACAAAAACAATGCTTAAGCAGAAGAATTTTCACTGCGCATGCACGCGCACGTGTGTGTGTGTGTGTGTGTGTGTGTGTGTGTGTGTGTGTGTGTGTTTGTCTTTGCAATTTAACCTTTAACACCATGCTGGGGATTCCTAGCATAAAGAAAAAACTCTTTAAGGAAATCTCAACATCAGTGTAGCCAGAGGCTCTTTTTAGTTAAGTGTTGGTGATGCCACTGTAGAATGCTGGAGGTCTTGGCCTTGAGTCCGAAATAATAGTTAACGTTTTCCTTGCATACTTCGATTCTCACATTTATCTGATAAACTTAATAATGCTACATTTGGGAAATGGAAGTGTAAATGTTTCTGCAATTCCATTTCAGTTACTATATTCCTCAGTTAATAGTTGCAGTTCAAAACTATGACAAAACACATACTTGTCTAGGAAAGTTTTATGTAAAGGTTAAAGAACCAACAAATTGCATAGAGTAATCACATTTTTGTATGATTTGACTGTCATTAGAAAGTATAAAAAATATACAACAGTTTATAGATTTTTATGTGCAAATTATAAATGCATTAAGTTAATGTGGACATGCTTCATGAATGCTCTGATATGCAACTGTATGTGTCCACATTTGAACTGATGAGCATCAGCCTGACTAACTAGTGATCTATTTCTTGGTGTAATACTAATAACAAAAATACTTGTAATTATTCCAAACTGTAGACTCTTCCAAATTTCTGAACTAGAAAAGAAAATAATCACATGATCTGTTTAAACAAACAAAAAGGTATAGTAATACCAAAATAACTTACAGTATCACATTGATACCTCTCAACTGTACAGATTTTCGCAGAATATCCAGATTTTTGCTTCATATTTTATGTCTGTTTTTCATAAAATCATGTTTTTTTGGCAAATTAGTGGCAAAACATTCAAGACTGGAGTTAGAAAATAACAACAGACATTTGAGTTTCAGACTTCATTCTCTTCAGAAAATGTTAATTCAAAACCTGCTATTCTATCAATTGTCTAAGTTTGTAAGAGCAATATTTAAAATTGTACCTATTTTTGGGCCTTTGTCCCACTTTTAACTATGACTTTGTCCAGATTTCTTTCTGCAAGAGGTTGAGAGGTATGAATTATGTTATCAAATTGATCTTTTTTTAAATTGTACTAAGAGATACATTTTAAGAAAAAAAATACATTAGAAATGAAATGTTATTGCTGTTGTGTTGGCTTAGTGTAAAATTAGTGTGATACTTGCTTTATGCCTTAATATCCTGCTCTACAATCTATCATCCAACCCTACTTCTCAAACAGACAGCTCAGATCTGGGGACAAGTCTCTGATCAGTATTTCTAAATCCTACAACTTAGCTAATAACTCAGTTTTCTCCAATTGTGTTTAAAGAGCATAGGAATTGCATTACTCTCTCTCTCTCTCTCTCTCTCTCTCTCTGAAATAAATTGACAACCTAAACTCATTTAAAACTCACCTAAAGCAACATCTGCTGAGTACATGGTCATGTTCCTGTTCATCTTCTGGTTAAACCAGTTTATCCTAATCCATCCTAAGTGTTAGAACTCACAAACTACTACTTTCCAATTCAGTCAGAGATTATGCATATGTGAATTCAACTTTCCATGTTCTCACCCCACTCTAGTCTTTTCCCCGCACTATTTTTTTCACAAGACATATTTATACACTTTACCATCCTTTGCTCTCACCCTCATCTCACTTATTATACTCACTGTCTCTAACTTACATTTTTTGTCTTTTTTCCCTTTTCCTCCAAACAGTATTTTTTACTCATCTTTCCTTTCTTTTGCTTTTCCTGCTGTCAGCCCACCAACCTGTATAATAGCTATTTTTCAATCATGTGTTTACTGTAATGAATATTTCTTTTGTCTTTCACCTCATAGTAACTTATTATAATTACAGCTGCATTGATTGATTCAGTATTATAAGATAGTATCACAAAATCACATCATATTGCATTATTTTAAATTGTATTGTACAGCATTATATAATGCATCTTTCTTTCTCTTACACTTTGTATAGTTATCTTTCATGACTTTGTATAGTTTTATAACTCTCAACAAGTGTAATCATCAATTGAAAAGTGCATATTTGTAGTGGCGCTTTTCTCCCCAGGCCTCCATTGAAAAAGGATCTCTTTAGGCCCACTTGAACTAACCTAGCAAACAAATGCCAATAAATAATTAAATACATAAATTATTTCATCCTCATGACTGAAGGTTGGAGATCATAAAGCACTTATCATAATATTTTGCCTATGTTTCCAACAACACACTATTTGGGTAAAAGGAACCAGAGACTGGATGGTCCACTGCCATATGTCATATGTCTACCTCAATGTCTGCTTGCCTTTTGACCATCCACCCTTTTGCATGCCTTACAAAATGTGTACTGACAGTTTCCACTCCCTGATATTTTTGCCAAAGTAGCCTGAATTCCACAGGACAGTGATGTAAACCATTTGCTCCAATTTCTAAAGCTATAGTCTTTTAAATGTCAGAGTTTCTCAAACTGGGATTTCCAAATAGTGCAACAGGCCAGACTACTGTTCTAAGATTCTAAGCTTTACATACCAGCTCTTCACATGATCCTTCCACATCTGAGCACTTGATATAATCAGTATCCTAGATGCACCTAGATGACATATTACCTTGATGTGAGTCCAACTTTTAATATGCTGAAGCATGCTATGGTTGGCATTGCAATTTATATATTTCTGCAAAGTGTCACAAATCAGACATCTCCTTGTTGTGGAAGACACACCTTGGGACATATTATTTTTGTGTGTGTTTAACAGTTTCATATCCAACAGTGAAACTTCTAAAAGGCTACAAGTAATGCTAATGTCATGTACTAATATACATTTTAACTGAGTGACACAGTGTATATATGTTTTATTTATTTTATTTTATTTTATTGTATTTGTATTTGTTTTCTAAGTTCTAAGACAGAGCACTGATCTCCATTGACATTTTTCAGACTCAGCCAAGGAGAAGTTTGGTTAAGTGACTTGCTCAGAGAAGGTATATTTATGTAATTATATGTATTTTCACATTTTGGGATATTAAACACTGAATGCTATATATATGTTTATGTATTCTGGCTTAAAACATCATTAATGCCATTACACATTATGTTGGAAATCTTGTTTCTACAAAAGCAGTCAGGTAGTGTTATATAATTGATAAATGACAAATTGACACATTCTGAATTAGTGGGTCATAATGAAAAGAATTATGCAATTTGCTTTTCCTTGGCAGATTCACTGGAGTTTTTTTGGAGATTCAGTGGATTCTCAGGGCGTGATTCATTGTCATGGAGTGGAACTATAATGGAGATTGTCTTTGTGCCTGACTAGGAGGTAGAAAGTGGGTCCACATATATAGACAGGCCCCCGGATTCACTATTCTTCCGTGCAGAAATAGGTAGTCCTCCACAGAAGTGACCGTGTATGGTCAGCACAGCAGCACGCCATGCATATGTATGAAGGCATGCTCTAAAATGGACACAGTTCATTGTCTGAGCACAGGGGGTGTGTGTGAGAGCAGAAAGCTGATATAATAACAGGATCAGCATTAGCAGGGATATTCTAAAGGGTACAAATAAAATAACACAACAAATATTTTTTTTTTTTATAAATGCGATAAAGTTTAAGTATAGCTGCATGGGAGTGCCCATTGCTTAGCTATGCTTAGTCCAGCTTAAACAGCACAAGTAGTTAAAAAGGAAAAGACATCCCGCATTAGCAGTATTTCAATAATGTAGTGGTTAGCGCATGCGCTTTGTAAGCAACCATTCCCGGTTTGATCCCACTATAACCAATTTGCATTTTACATATGAAAGCAGTACATAAACATTTATTTTTATAATTAGCTACTAAATCATATATATTTGTTAACCAGAGTACTGCATTAGTTCCAGATGTGAGGTGTCAATTTAATAAAGTTGTGAAACCCCCATACAAACACAAGTGCCCCATACAGTATAGTCACACATGAATAAATGCAATGAAAGCACATTGGGGGATGTCAGGGACAGTAAACAAATTTATAATATGCAATGAATGATGAATCGATACCATACAGCAGAAAGCCTATGCACTGAAAAATAAGCAATGTTAAGCATTGCATAGCTCTACTTACCAGGTGTAAGCATTGTGTAAATATGACTGCTAAACAATGAGTAGCCCAACTAAGTGGATTTGCCCACTGGTAAGCTGTCCTGAACCTGTCGCTTTAAGCACTGTCAACCTTAGCTAAGCAGGTTTGCCTGTAGTTAGCTTAGCTCAGCATATTCAAAACCATCCAATCACGGCAAAGGGTGGGAAATTGGCTGAATTTAAACCACACAGGCAGGAATACAGCTTATAACTGGTTGCAGCTTCCAACTGTAGGCAGTATGGCAGGAGTTGGTGAAGGCATGCACTTCCGTGTGCAGCGCTGGGGCATATAGGAGTCTAAGGTCATGATAGGACTCCTGGTACAACACCATGGTGATAGACTGCTGCATGGCCAGTACCAAGACTCCCAATATAAAGTGGAAGCCTAGGACTGTCTCACCCATGATTCCACCAGTGCCACTGGCATCCCTCAGACTGGTGAGCAGGTCTGGCACCACTATGCCGACTTGAAGGGGAGAAAGAGGGAGCTCTTGGACTAGTGGGTCCAAGAAACAAGGCAGATGGGTGACGTCCCAACAGTGTGTAAGTACTCATACCAATAAATGTTTACTAATGTCCAGCCTGTGTATATGATGGATAGGTATGCCAAAATATTTCTCTAGTTCCTTTACAGGTGCAGCTGAGTGGGCTGTGAATCAGGAATCCAATGCTAGTAAGTTGCAAAGGCTGTGTCGTGAGGCTGGTGAGTAACAATCCTGCTTGTAGTAGTCATACCAAATAAATTTAAAGTAGTAAAAAGTCACCTGGCAGTATAAAAACTGTGTATGGGTTGTAATGAATAAACCAGACAATATGACAGTAATAGATGAACAACCAGAACTCAGAAAGTCCAATACTTCAAAAAACAAAGGAAAAACCAGCTTCATCTGATGAAGTTCATGTGATTAAAAGTGGATGAAAGCGCTAGACCTATTGTCCGAGTATGGCTATTTGGAAGTTGTTTCGAGCTGGTTTTTCCTTTGTTTTTTGAAAGATGAACAACCAGGATCCAAATGGAACACAAATCTTCAGATAAACTATTTTAATTCTAGCGCCTCAGTGAAAACACCTTCTTGGAATACAAATTTCATCAAACATCAAGCTTATATACACATTATACATCAATTAAATAATTAATTAACTCATTAAACCATTTACCCCTTAAAGCAAACTTCTCCAATTCAGTTCTCCATTAAGTCCCATAGGGAACATTGTATTAAATTTCAAAATGTAAATACTTTCTTTATATAAAAGTTTTTCCTTTAAAACAATTTCATCCATACAAAAACAATTAATTTGTTCTAAAATGCTTCCCTTCTTTAATGAATAATCATTGTTATGTGATTTCATCAAATGAGCAGCAATTGTTTTTTCTTCTTTACAATTTAATGTCCCTAATATGTTTTATTTAATTGATGTATAATGTGTATGTAAGCTTGATGTTTGATGAGATTTTTATTCCAAGAAGGTGTTTTCACCGAGGCGCTAGAATTAAAACAGTTTTATCTGAAGATTTGTGTTTCATTTGGATCCTGATTGTTCATCTATCGAAGTGAGGAGTGGTGGTGTTGTCTCTTAATATGACAGTAATAGTCCCATATAGGTCATATTTAAATAAAACTGTAACTGTCTGACAATAAAGCTCTATATCCTGGACTGGTTATGTTTACTCTGGTATTGTATGGTATTTATTGTTGCATTCTCTGAATAGTAATGTTGTGTTAACCACTGTTACCCACACTGTGCTACATACAAAAATGCCTATGAATGTCTGTATAAGACTGTTGTAAGTATAAGATCAGATTGTACAACCAAGAGACTTTGACAGAAAACACTGAAGATATAGACAGCAATATCCAAATAGCACACTCTGCTGAAACTTAAAATTGTTGTATTTCTAGCAGACACCAGTCATGGTTCAAATCCTGGGAGTGGTAGTAAGCTGTATGCATAATCATACCTCTCATCTGTACAGATTTTTTCAGAATGTCCAGATGATTGGCTCATATTTTCTGCCTGTTACTCTGTCCCCCTGGCAAATCAGTGGGATGATCTCAGAATTGTAGTCACTAAATAATGACATATATGATTTTCAGACCTCAAAACCTCCAGAAAATGTGTATTAAAACAAATCCTGTCACTCTAGCAACTCTCCAAGTTTCTGAGAGCAATATTCAGAATATGTCCCTATTTGTACTCCTATGTTGTCAAGCTTTGTCCAGAGTATGTGCATTAAGAGATTAAGAGGTATGTGCATAATATTAACTCGGAATCCGGGAATATGTGTAGAAACAGTCAGGTAGTGTTAACAAACATTCCCTCCACAGGTCTGTCAGATAAGAAAACTGTGCCGTCCAATAAAGATTTAAATCCTGGACTAATAGTGTTTACTCTGGTATAGTATGGCCTGACATGTAGCATTCAGTAACATCTGATATCAGAATAGTACTGTTGTGTCAACCACTGTTTCTCACACTGTGCTACATAAAAATATGTCTAGGAAAGTCTGTATAAGACTGTTGCAATTACAAGGTCAGATTGTACAACCAAGAGAGACTTAGAAAGAAAACACTGAAGAAATAAACAGCAGTATCCAAATAGCACACTCTGCTGAAACTTAAATTTTTGTATTTTTGGCAGACACAGCCATGGTTCGAATCCTGTGAGTGGTAGTAAGCTGTATGCATAATCATACCTCTCAACTGTACAGATTTTTTCAGAATGTCCAGATAATTGGCTCATATTTTCTGCCTGTTCCTCTGTCCCTGTGACAAATCAGTGGGATGATCTCAGAACTGTAGTCACTAAATAATGACATACATTTGATTTTCAGACCTCAAAACCTTTAATAAAATGTATATCAAAACAAATCCTGTCACTCTAGCAACTCTCCAAGTTTGAGAGCAATATTCAAAATATCTACCTATTTGTAACCCCATGTTGTCAAGCTTTGTCCAGAGTGTGAGAATTAAGAGACTGAAAGAGGTATGTGCATAATATTAACTCAGAATCTGGGAATATGTGTAGAAAGAGTCAGGTAGTGGTAATAAACATTCCCTCCACAGGTCTACCAGGTAAGAGATGTAGAATTTAGCTATAAGACAGTTGAAGTATACACTGTGTACAAACATACCACTGCCCAAACCAAGGCCATAGGGTATTGTAATAATACCTGTACCTTAATGATTAGAGCAATGATCATTAAAGTTGTGAGTACTACAAGGATATGTAAGTTGTTAATTGACATCTCTCCCCCCCCCACCACCACAATATCTGAAAAAATAAACTA